>NC_083473.1:23934817-23939817 GCF_030014155.1 Tachysurus vachellii
GTAAGCTGGGTAAATGTCCTTCTCTCGCACCAGAGAAACAGAGCCTGAAAGTGCACAAAAACATACCACAGACACAGAATATCACATAAATACAGACACCTTCCTTCCTTTTGGAGTCAGAACAGAATGGAAAGCTTTATGTGTGTGATTATGGCGATGTCGTCCTCCTAAGATCATTCTAAATAGTAATTCTGGGTACAGAATCTCTCCCAAATCTCTCACTCCCAATTTTCTCCTTATGAGTGAAAACTACAGAACAGATGATCAGGTATCCATAGAAACAAAATATTAGATCATAGGCTTATTTGATTTTGAGTTATTGAGGTTAAGGTTAATCCATTTAGGATTACTAGTCAAACCTAGGTAATAAAAAGAGACGTCCTGTGGTTTCCGAATTATGGACTATGATAAACTGCCCCTAGGTTTGAATGACTGTATAAATGTATGTGATGGTATCCTGACCCATCCATGTTATATTCCTACCTCACCCACAGATTCCATGGGATATGCACCAGATCCACCAAGAACCTGATCAGATTACTGAAGATACATGAACAGTAGTGCTGTGGTCAAACCCCTGGCTATGCTTCACAGACCCAACATAGAGAATCAGCACTATGCACTATGCTTACACTGGTTGTAAGTAACTAATCTTCCAGAAGGGGGCAGGAGAACCTTTCTCTATTCAATCACACATCTAGGAGTCCTGAGTTGACTGAGCTGACCTGGATGAGGTGAAGAGATAGCCGTTGATGCCTCCGAACGTGGAGAGTGCCACGGAGATGGGTATGATTGGTGAGAACATTCCAAGCAGCTTCTCTCCAAATGTCTGTTAGATGTAAGTGTTAGAATTGAAGCACATCCTCAAGGCAAGATGTCAGATATAATATGAGACTGGATATATAATATAAAGTTCTGGACATTAAGTCAAATCACTTAGAATAGACTTTTAGACTGAGCCACTATTTAGAAAAGCTTGTAAGAGATAAGAACGTGTGGTGAACTTACTACAGCCACAGCATTGGAGGACAACAGCTCATCAGGTGACATGGAGGAGAAGTAGGCGATATTGGTGAGCGTGTACACAACGGTCACCAGTGGAATGGAGATGTAAATTGCACGTGGAAGATTTCTGATCAAACAACAAACACGGCAGCATGTTGCATGTTCGTAAAATATTTCAGATTTATGAAAATATACACCAAGATTCTACCATGCAGCTACCATCACTGTCATGTAAAACATCCCGCACTGAAAGTGTGAGTAATAAAGAGACAGTGTGTTTATAATCTCAGGTCACAGCTAACACTTTTAAAATATATTAAAAGTGCACTGCCATCACCCAAAGGCAACCACTATGAAAGCACTCAACATGTAAGCAGTTCTTGCGTACCTCCTGGGATCCACCACTTCTTCTGTGACGTAATTGAGAAAGTTCCATCCACTAAATGCGAAGGAGGCCTGAAGGAACGCCAGTGCGATCTGCCCCACCGATGGTGTCTTATAAAACTCAAACGCTACTTGTGGTGTAAGACCCTGGTAATTACCTGAGGAGATAGGATGTTATAATCACTCTGTACATTTATCTGTCTGAGGACATTTAGATAAAATACAGTTGGATTTTTTTTTTTAATCGTTGTGAATATTTTAAAATGCTTATTCAAGTAAACATTCTATATTATAATGTTATTGATCTTCTCCACCTGTTATTGATCTTCTCCACCTTTACTCTCTTTGTCTTGTATGATGTAATATCCTTATGACGTGACATTATACGATGTTACATATAGCACTTCAGAACAAAACTCTGTTGTCTTTCAATGTGCTTTATAAATAAACTTTAAATTGAATTGACTTTGAATTTGCTTTAGGATGCCACTTGAAACCTTAAATACTGGGAACAATGAGAATTTCTGCAACGCTGACCAAGATAAAGCTGAAGATGAACTGAGGTTGCGGTGATTTGACCTATAACTCTGACTGAACCAGGACTTAAGGATTCTATATTTATAGTCACCTGTATAACAATCTGAACCACTCTCGTGTAACCGGACGCCTAATTTAGGCCATAACACTTACTATATTTGAAATAGAAATGTATTTCTTGTTTACAGCAGACCTGCACACAACAATATCATAATTATTCTATTTGATTTCCTACTCTTTCTGTTTATCCTATAGATGAGACATGTTGAATTGTACCTGCTGCTACGATACTCTCACCTTTATAGATCTGGAAAAGTCCCACAGCTATAATGAGGCCCAGTGCTAGGAGCTTCCCTACAGTGAAGATATCCTGGATCCGTGTGGCAAGACGCACGCTGAAGCAGTTTACCCATGTCAGAAATACTGCAAACACACACACACACACACACACACACACACACACACACACAAATGTCAGATTTATGAAAGTAAAACTGTATATCACTCTCTCACTCATTCATCTTCTACCGCTTATCTGAACTACCTCGGGTCACGGGGAGCCTGTGCCTATCTCAGGCGTCATCGGGCATCAAGACAGGATACACCCTGGACGGAGTGCCAACCCATCACAGGGCACACACACACACACACACACACTCTCATTCACTCACACAATCACACACTATGGACAATTTTCCAGAGATGCCAATCAACCTACCATGCATGTCTTTGGACCGGGGGAGGAAACCGGAGTACCCGGAGGAAACCCCCGAGGCACGGGGAGAACATGTAAACTCCACACACACAGGTGGGAATCGAACCCCCAACCCTGGAGGTGTGAGGCGAACGTGCTAACCACTAAGACACCGTGCCCCCTAACTGTATATCATTTTATTTTATTTGTACAAATTATTAGATTATGACGATACCACAAACGAAGCACGAACGCTAATTTAGCCAGCTAGTCAACTTCTACGCTACTTCGAGTGAACAAAATCTGTATAGTTGTGATATATTCCGATATTTCTGATTATTAAAAACAATACATCGTGTGTTAGCAATGTATTTGTAAAAGGCCTTGACTGATTTTGAGATGCACTAACAATGAAAATGTTTTTATTTTATAGCCATTTTTTCTGATGTTTCACATACAGTTAGAAGAAACCTTAAATATATGTTAGCCAACTGCAATTAGTCACAACAACAAACAAATACTATCGTTTTATTCTATATCACCTGAACCAAATGTTTTTCTAGGACTGTAGCTTGCATCCATGTGCATTACTACTGCTAACAGAATATTATAGGTAAAAATTAGCATCTGCTTTGTTGAACTTTTGTGTTCAAACATGTGTCTTCACCACATGTGTCGTTTAGCCGGTGATACATCACGTAATGTAAAAATTTAAGAAAGGAGAACGTGGTCCACGCCGGACAAATTACAGACGTTTTCAATTTGGGCAAGAAAATGAAAGCTAATATCAACAAATCACAGTAATTACAATTCTAAGATTGTTACCTGGCAGATGATCAGTCTGTTGGTCTTATTAGTTTTATATAAGCATGAATGTGTGCATCTATAATAATAGCAGCTACGAGCAGAGATGTTGTACCAAATGACCTCACACATGCACCTGAAACATGACGACTCCGTGAGCTCACAGGCAAAACGACTTTAAAAGGCTGTGAGCGAACTTTAAAACGGCCCAAAAAATGTAGTACTTTAATTTACTGCATATTTAATTTTGGATTACTACACAAATGATGAAGTGAAATCAATAAACCGACTCACTCAAAACAGCCAGTAACAATTATCACTGCTGTTAGCAGAAAAATAGAAAGATTGCCAACTAATTGCTTAATCAGCTGTTATGAATATGGGTTTAGGTTTAAATTTGGGAGCACACAATGTGCACTTGGAACCCTGATATGATTAAAGTCTTAAATTAAATAAGTTATTTTTGTTCAGGTTTTAAGCTATTGCAGTGCAACGTGTAGATAAGCAGTCATTCACAGACATCTGCTAGGAAACTATGGTGATGCTTAATGGTTCATTGACTTCTTGCTCCAAATTCCAGCTGAAAAACAGATCTATGCTTCTTCCAAGTGAAAATGTGCCAAAAAAATAACACTATTAGGATGTGGGAATCCTTAAAAAAGGAGGTGTAGAATTGTAATTCTTTCAGCTAATCCATCACTGTCTCGGTCACTCTATTCCTACATGTTCTTTTATTCCTCTCTGTGAAACCTAAGGTCCCTTTTAACCCCGACAAACAAATTGCTCTCTGTGGTGTAACAAAACAAAAAGGGCAATGAGCAGGTCTGTGAAAAGATGGAGTGCCTCACTCTTCTCTTACAGAACGTTTCTCTTCAGTCACCTCCACAAACAAAAGTAAGTAATTAAAGGTTATGCAATAATCACACGCCTAGTTGTCAAGTGTTGTGCTGTTGTTGCTCAATGCCCCCGTGAGGTTTTGGCCAAATCAAGAATTAATGTGCTTTGCATGTGAGATATTTGCTGTCTAATGTTTCTTGTTTGGGTTTTTATCTTTCCGAGTGTTGTATCTATTTACCGATGACTTTATTCAAGCTCTCAGTACATTGCCGCTGTTGTATTGAGTGTAAATGCTGGGACTCTGGGAAGGTGGGTTGGCTGATTGGTCAATTAGGCTGCTTGGTCTTTCTAAAGAACACAGCGCAAAAAAAGAGTAAGATTTACTTCTTGGTGCTTCACTGCTTCTTAAGCTGTGCTAATGAGCCAAGACCATTAAGACCTTGAAATATGCCTTAAAGTCTTTATGTGCTTCAATATTGAACAAATAGTGCTATCCTATTCTATTCAGTTAACACAGCGTGTGTTAATGCAGAATCATGCTGAGAGGTGAATATTATTATTACTGTTACTAGTTTACTATTAGTATTTACTATATAGTACTATTTAAATCTTTATCAAATAATCAGGTTTTACGCTGGGGGTCACGGTGGCTTAGTGGTTACCTTCGCCTCACACCTCCAGGGTTGGGGGTTCGATTCCCACCTCCGCCTTGTGTGTGTGGAGTTTGCATGTTCTCCCC
>NC_083473.1:23944817-23962317 GCF_030014155.1 Tachysurus vachellii
CACAGGACACCTCACAGTGCCCAGATGAAGGTGTGTAGAAATCTGGTGAATTTTGTCTAGAACTCTGGAACTTGAAATATTAGCCTGTTATTCCACCTGATGCTGAAAATGAACATCTACAAGAAAATTCATCATGGCAGTCCAACAAGGGCTTGGTTAACTCCAACAATATTACTCTCATTCAGTAAAATACAGAAGAAACGTATAAAAAAATTCCAGGAGCACTTAAGACGTATTTTACAATGAAGCAGCTTCCTCACACCCCTATTCACCCTTGAAGGATCTCTGGCGTGGAATTTAGTAAGTCAAGTCGTGAATTTGTGCTTTGGCTTTTCCCTGGCTAACAACGGTGGTCACACAATGAAGGGCCCTGGATTTAGTTGATCCCCGCCAGAGACCCCGTTCAAAGTGGAACTGCTTTGTAAGCCGGCAGGAAGGCCCAAACACTGCCAGCAGTGTGCGGCCCTTAAAGGGAGAAGTCGAGCAGAAAACCAATACATCACAAGAGCCACCGAGGAAAAGGGTGGGGGGGGGAGAGAGAGAGAGAGAGAGAGAGAGAGAGAGAGAGAGAGAGAGAGATTGCTTGAATGAGGAAGTCACTGAGACAATGACAGCATACACAACAAATACCTTGAGAGTCTAGTGAAGAGTTTAAAGCACCATGAATTTATAATTTTGAAGAAAAAAAAAAAATAGAACAAACTGTGACTGTACATGCTAAAATTCACCTTACTCAAACACATAAACATGTGCAGTCTGAGTTTACCACAAAGAAGACAATACAAGACTAAAGTTTATAGCATGGTTAAACAATAGACTGTATAACGGTCTGTCGATACTGTCTAAAAGTTAATCCAATCGTATTTATGACATTCAACTCAATCAATCATAAGCTTTATTTTGAAGGACTATCCAAAATGAAATGTTGAACTGCATATGCAAAATATATATTATATATATATAACAAATTAACTAAATTAACTAAACATTGACACATTTACATTAAATGCTTACAAAAAAAATCACATATATTAGTTAACAGTTACATTCCTCTGTTTCTTGTCCAGTGTATAAGAACAGAAAAAATATAAAAATTCTAAATCAAGCATTGCAGGTAAATATGACCACCACTGGGAAAGTTTGTCTAGCTACTTAGACACAGAGCGACAGGACTGCGGTTGAGTTTGTTCTCTTGTTTGCTCCGTAAAACCTGCTGGTAGGAAGACATTCTACTCTTTTTGCTAGTGTGAATGAGAGTTCAAGTGTGTTTGTGTGTGCGTGTGTGTATGTGTGTGTGTGTGTGTGTGTGTGTGTGTGTGTGTGTGTGTGTGTGTGTGTGTGTATGGTTCCCTGTGATGGACTGCTGTATGCACTATATGTTCCTGGGACAAGCTCCAGGGCCTTATCCAGGACAAAGAAGTTGCTGAAGAGGAATAAATATATGAAATAAAATGACAGAGTATGTATACACTTTTTTCAAAGGACAAACAAACAAATTAATTGCACAGCAGAAAAATGGTTTGGAAATGTTGCCTGAAAAAAAAATAAAGATTCAGTTTTTCTTGAATAAGAAATGTGAAATGTGAAAGTCTCTGTACAGTGTCCTGTGTCACTTCATCATGGAAGTATGTCATGGAAAAAAGCCCAGATGTTCTGAGCAGTGGCCTGCCCCACAACAGGCTCCAGCTCCTCAACTGAAACATTGCAGATCTTATGGATGCTAGAGAAGTGCTGGAGTAGGACCATGGCCTTCACCTTGCCAACCCCAGGGATCTGCTGTACCAAGCTCACCACCACTGGGTCCAGAAGTCTAGCTGTGCTTCTCCTACGGAATGGGTTCTCCTTGCTCTCTCCATGCACCTGTGGGAGAAAAGGTGTATTATTATTATTTATTAACTCAGAAAGAACATAATAGTTGATGTGACCCACATGAAATGTTTCCTCCTCTTCTGCATGCTAGATGCTGTTTTAAGTTTTCTGACTGCCTTCCCTGTGTGAGGTTCATAAAAGGACTGGTCATAAAGAAAAATTCATGCAATTTGTCATCAGCTGTGACCTTCTTATGATATGCGCTGTGGATAAACTGCTAGATTGCAGTGTGAAGCTTGATAAGTAGCTCTCACCCTACCTCAGAGAAATGCTGGAGAAAACACTAAAGTGGATGTAAACATTTACGTAAACACACTAAAGCTGCTGGAGAAACTAATCTTTTATCATTTATAAATTATAACACCAGATGCCTTGTGAAATCTTTCTGGAAACCTATTATTTCTTCTGCATCATGCTAATGAATTAAAATGTTTCATAATATGGATTTACACTAGATTCAGCATATAAAGCTTTAAATATTTCATAGATTTCTTGCAAATCAGAAATGTGCACCAAAGTTGACTAGTTATCTTTTAAAAGACTGAGAAAAAGATATTTTCTTTTGCTTCAACATTTGTCTGTTAATGCACTTTTTACATGTGAAGTTTGGTGCAGCGGGCAGGATCGAGGAGGTGGGAATTTTGCCCAAGCTGTTGTTTAAAGTTAAAAAAGAAAATCCAAATAATCTGCCCATTATTAATATCTGTATTCATCATTGTTTCAGATGCATTATCTGTTAAATCTGACTGATTTACTTATTTTAAGTTATATTCATAATCAAAGGCTTATTATTATTATACCATATTAACATTAAGCCTGACTGAATGTACACATACTGCCAACTTTCTGGTTCTTTGTGTGTTACAATCTGGTTACTGAGCTAAATTCTGCTTTCACATGAAAAGTACAACTCCCATTCAAACTAACTAACAAATTTACTTCACTTGTTCTATTAACTATGTTTAATAGTACCGTTAATTCTACTAATGGAATTGAACAATTCTAGACAACAATATTAAATGTCTGTCCAACTGGGCAACGATGTAGTACGTGTGTGTTTAGTTTAGTTACGTATGAACTAGTGTTTTTTTGATAATGGTACTATAAATAATTTTATTGCTATTTACATACAGTACACGTTGAATAACAGTAAGTAAAGTTTCTGTTATTAGCACTAAAAGATTTCGGGTGACTTACCATCTGTGCAATGAGCTGTGCTGCTTCAGCAGGACCTGGGACATGCAGCAGGGTCAGGCCGAGCTCCAACACCACAAACTTCTGCAGCGCACTAAAGTACTGCTCACTGAGATGAGTCTTCTCCACAAGAACAATCCCACAGAAGTTACTATTGGCCTGTGACATAATTACTTAAATTAATAAGTAAAATTACAGCAACTAGAAAAATATTTTAAATGCTTTTCATATACAAGTTTTATTTAAAACTATGTATTTCAAATCTTCCCATTTTTTCCCCCTTTATTCAATAAAAATTCACTTTTTACAATGGACATTGTCTCAAAGCAGCTTTACAGAACATAAACATAGGACGGAAGATAAACATAAGGAGAAGTATAAAGAATTAATATAATAAAAATTAAAAATATATATAGTTCACAGCGTGTATGTATGTATATGTATTTATCCCCAATGAGCAAGTCTGAGGTGACTCAGGCAGCAGTGGCAAGGAAAAACTCCCTTAGATTGGTAAAGGAAGAAACCATGAGAGGAACCAGACTCAAAGGGAACCTCATCCTCATATGGGTGACACTAGATGGTGTGATTACAAATATACAGTCAGACAAATGTTGTATTGGTGTAAGGATCACATGGAGATGTCAGTATGTCAGTATACATCTCCCCACTACAACCTGCACCCTGCAATGTCAGATAGATAAACAAGATGCGTTCTGAAGGGTCTAAAAGATGGTCATGGCCCAAATCCATGCTTACATTATGGCATAGTTTAAGATTATTGTTAATCAAATTAGATCACATTCCGCTTAAAGTGAAGAAACGTCAACAAATCGTTCACACTTACGTTTCTGAATCTAACAATTTTTCTCTTGTAATCATTTCCTGCCACCAAGTCACTCTCTGACACATACAAGATACAACTTTTGTTACTGAGGTGAAGGTCCACAACACCAAGCTGCTCCTCAAAGACAGTCTTCACAGTTCCTGGGAAGGAGATTAAAAAACAGTAAGAAAGTAGATTAGAGATAAACAAGCAGCCATTGCGACTTGGTCTTCATTAGGATTATGGAACTGTGGAGAAAGTCTAAAAGAAAACATGTCTTTATCGCTGTCCAGAAGCCTGGGCCAGAATTCATGAAAATTAGTGTCATAATTTCCCCTTAACATTAAAGAGAAGATCTGAGTAAAGATTAAAAAGTTCTTCATGAAGCATCATAAGAGCTCATAAGGTGTAAAAGTGTTAGGAGCAGTGAGGAGGATGAAGAGTTTCTTTATCAGAGGAGAAAATGACTGAAAGGTGAAGAAGGAGAAGAAATGTGTGGTAATATTTAATAATGATAGTGAGTTAATAAGATGATACAGATTAGATCGTGAAGGGATTATTTTTGTGACCAATCAGATTAGAGCTAATATACATATAATATGTCTATGATAATTCTGGGCCGTATCTGAGATGTTTACCTTTATAACATACAGATGTTAGAACATCTGTAATATGATGGGTCATGAACATAATCTCTACACCATATAACCTGAAATATCTAAACATACAGACAAAGTGAAGGTTTATTATAGAGCAGATTTTTATTATTTTATTTTTTAACTCCGCCTCCTGTTTAAGATAAAAGTTTTTGTGTTTTTGTAAAGTTTTGCTCTGAGATCCTGAAGATAAGATGGAGCTGTGAGATTATTCTGGGAATCTTTATGAATAAATGTCCTGCATGTTAGTGACTTTCCTGCTCTAACATCTAAAGGTATGAATCCATATTAAACACACCTTTAAAGTGCTGCACTAATGTGGATCCTCTCCACTTGGCGTTGATGACAACATGTCCGTAAGGAGGAACACAACTAATCACTGCTGCTGAAGGCTTCGGCTCCATCACGGTTACAGAAACACCACGTTTATCCTGATAGTCGGCACGGAAATGACGTCAGGAAAAACTTCTCCTTAGCGTGTGGAAATTATTTAAGAATTTAAGACTGCAGCTAACAGTTTTCAGCGATGTTACCAGTTAACATGTTACCAGTTAACATAGCCTGCCCTGAGCTAGCCTGCCCTGAGCTAGCCTGCCCTGAGCTAGCCTGCCCTGAGCTAGCCTGCCCTGAGCTAGCCTGCCCTGAGCTAGCCTGCCCTGAGCTAGCCTGCCCTGAGCTAGCCTGCCCTGAGCTAGCCTGCCCTGAGCTAGCCTGCCCTGAGCTAGCCTGCCCTGAGCTAGCCTGCCCTGAGCTAGCCTGCCCTGAGCTAGCCTGCCCTGAGCTAGCCTGCCCTGAGCTAGCCTGCCCTGAGCTAGCCTGCCCTGAGCTAGCCTGCCCTGAGCTAGCCTGCCCTGAGCTAGCCTGCCCTGAGCTAGCCTGCCCTGAGCTAGCCTGCCCTGAGCTAGCCTGCCCTGAGCTAGCCTGCCCTGAGCTAGCCTGCCCTGAGCTAGCCTGCCCTGAGCTAGCCTGCCCTGAGTTAGCCTGCCCTGAGTTAGCCTGCCCTGAGTTAGCCTGCCCTGAGTTAGCCTGCCCTGAGTTAGCCTGCCCTGAGTTAGCCTGCCCTGAGTTAGCCTGCCCTGAGTTAGCCTGCCCTGAGTTAGCCTGCCCTGAGTTAGCCTGCCCTGAGTTAGCCTGCCCTGAGTTAGCCTGCCCTGAGTTAGCCTGCCCTGAGTTAGCCTGCCCTGAGTTAGCCTGCCCTGAGTTAGCCTGCCCTGAGTTAGCATGCCCTGAGTTAGCATGCCCTGAGTTAGCATGCCCTGAGTTAGCATGCCCTGAGTTAGCATGCCCTGAGTTAGCATGCCCTGAGTTAGCATGCTAGCCTACCTGCACGTAGCACAAGAAGACAACAAACCATTTTAAATAACGCGCCTGTTAAAGTCACACTAAATCTCGCGAGACTTCCAAGCCCACGTCGCTGTTCATTGGTCGGTCCTTTTCCATTTAAATGGTTGAATATGTACAGAGACGCGCGTTCAGTTACAGGAGCAGGAGCACAAACAGGAGCAGGAGCACAAACAGGAGCAGGAGCACAAACAGGAGCAGGAGCACAAACAGGAGCAGGAGCACAAACAGGAGCAGGAGCACAAACAGGAGCAGGAGCACAAACAGGAGCAGGAACACAGGTACAGGAGCAGGAGCACAGGTACAGGAGCAGTGATTACAGAGGAGCTGGTGCACAAAACTCTGGTGAGTGCTTTGATTTAGAGGTTGTAATAGTTTTATCAATAAGTGAAACAGATTTACATTTTAAATAGCTTTTATTTTAACGAGACATAAAACAGATACCTGTTACACCGGTTATTGTAAACACGGTTAGTAATGCAGGATCAAGGGCAGCAAGGCAACACACACTCATATATACACACACACACACACACTTACACACACTTACACACAATCTCACACCTCAACACACTCACTCACACACACACAATCTCACACCACAACACACTCATACATACACTTACACACTTGGATACACACACTCATACACACTCGTACACACACTTACACTCATGCACACCACAACACACACTCTCACACACTTATATAAACACACATATACTGGCGCTCACACACATACACACACTTACACTCATGCACACCACAACACACACTCTCACACACTTATATAAACACACACACCACAACACACTCATACACACACACACACATATACTGGCGCTCACACACACACACACACACACTAATTCCTGTCAGCTGTGTGAGGATCCTTTGCCCAGACTTGTCCTGAAACATGCACCGACCCTCAGGATTCCTTTTAATGATAAAGTTAAAGAATTGTAAATGATCTAAAGTTTAACTTATTGTAGTATGAATAGATTTGAACTTTGATCAATGTTCAGGATTCTGAATTTTTTTTTTTTTTTGCTTTTTTGTGTCTGGACCTAATGAGTCTCTTGTGGTCTCTGGCTGTTGATGTATTAGTTGTGATCCGACACTAAACTGTAATCTAAAGGATTTGTGTCAAATCCAACAGCAAAGAAACACATTCTCTGATCTAATGTTTAAGTTATAAAGCCATGTAGCTTACACTATTAGAGTTTTGTTATGACCTTCATCCTGGTCAGGGTCATGGTATATCTGGATCTTCTCCCAGGTGGCAATGTGACCTGGATGGAATGGGAATCATGATCTCACATGCATTCAAAACTAAGGGCAATTTCAGTGTAGCAAATCCTCTGAAGTTATCGAACCAGGCACATGACATGCTGCATCTCCTGTTTTCCACTCTTTCTTTTTGAAACTTTTTTTTTTTTTCATCCGTTGTCCCTCTTTTTTTTTTTTTTTTTTTTTTTTTTTTTTAAGAGGTCAAATGGTTCAAAGACCTTTAATCAGTTTGGACCCGTGGATGCTGCTGGTGTGTGTGTTAGCTCTGTGTGATAAAACAGACGCTTTCTTTGAATGGATGAAGGCGGCACCATCTCCGGTCTCTGTGCCTCCAGCTTTGCCTTCTCCTCCAGCTACTGTGCCGAGTGATGCTCCACCGTTTGAGATGAGTGTTGCTGATGAGAAACTACTGGCTGAGGCTAAGCTGATTGATATGAGTCCTCTTGACAGCTGCCATTTTAGGGTAAGTGCAGACTTTCTTGAACCCTTCTACACATGCAGATGCATACATGGAAATTGTTGGACAGTGTATTAAACCCTGTCCTGAATCTTTTGCATGTAGTGCTGTCTAATGCTTTTTTATTTATTTATTTATTTATTTATTTATTTATTTATTACAGGGACAATGCATATTAATAAACATTTCTGTCAATATGTTTTCTTATCTAAAAAAAGATAAAAGTAAATAAAAATACATATTGAAATAACAATAAAGCTACAATACATTTAATAAAAGTACTACTGTAAGTATTAGTTAGCTATGATGTAAGTTAGAAACACAAGACGCCAGCAATCAAACAAACATCAGACAAATACATGAACACACACACACACACACACACACACACACACACAATAAACAAAAAACCACCAGGGGGCAACACGAGCAGGTCAAAAACTAAGCTAATGTCGACAGCTCTGGTTAATAACGAACCACTTCTTTATTGTATTATTGATAATTGTTAAAGCTATAAAGGTTTTGATGGACAATTAGGACTTACAAAAGTGTTGCATTTGTGATTTGATTTATTAAGCATTCATGTATGTGCCTTTTTGTTATTTGTTTTTGCTCACGGCTATTTGGTTTATATTCTGGAGATTTGACATCTCTTCACAGGTTGTTTCTCAGCTGAAAGCTACCTGCAACAACCTTTCAGAAGAACAGCTGGCAAAACTGGGAGTGGCTTTGTTCAACTGCCAATCAGAAGTAGAGGGACGTCCGACTTTCCTGTGCACCGAGGAGATGGTACGGTGCACAATCATGTCTTTAAATGATATTTTGTGCTTTAGTATTTTTTTATTTTTTTTATTGAGCTAGTAGCTTGTGTTCTACATCTGTACTAATCACTTAAAACTAAATAATTATTTGGGCCAAGAAAACATATACAGAATTAAATTATTTTTGTCTAACCGGTTTAGATTTTGTGTGTACTGATTAATAAACAGTCCCGTTTGCAGTCAAGTCGAGAAGCTTTTATTGTTAGTTTAACCGTATTTGTCTGATGCTGTACACGTGAAATAAACTTTTCCCTAGGACCACGGTGCTACATAAAACAACACTGTGCTATGTCAGTTAGCCTAGCCACATAAAGTTCATACTACACAACCTAGTGCAAGACAAACACCGTGCAGACTGACTATACACTCGGTTACTGTCAGTCAGTTATGTAGCGTTAATATTACTCTTCTTTTTGTAATATCTGTGGCAGTCCATTAAGGAGTGCACTGCTGACATGGATTCAGATACATGGAACGCGTACCACATCGTCAGCAACCGCGCTCGCTCGGTGTGTTACGCCACACGTCAGCAGCAGTTTCGCAGACAGACCGAGCTTACTGTGAATGCCCTGATCTCAACAGCAACAAACCAGCTGGATACTATGAAGGACCTGAAGGTCTGTATATCTGCAATTTCTTTGTCTGTTTTTGTTCTTAAAAGGTTGTTTAGTGAAAAATGGATCTTATTGACAAGTAAAGTCAACTAAAATAGGGCAAGCTGTACATAGGTTTCTATTACTCGGTGATCATGTTGGTGTTTCGACCCATCTTGTACTCACAAGTAATTTTATTAGATTTACTCATCGGATGTCCATTCATTCATTCATCTTTTACTGCTTATCCGAACTACCTCGGGTCACAGGGTCATTGGGCATCAAGGCAGGATACACCCTGGACGGAGTGCCAACCCATCGCAGGGCACACTCACATTCACTCACACAATCACACACTACGGACAATTTTCCAGAGATGCCAATCAACCTACCATGCATGTCTTTGGACCGGGGGAGGAAACCGGAGTACCCGGAGGAAACCCCCGAGGCACGGGGAGAACATGCAAACTCCACACACACAAGGTGGAGGCGGGAATCGAACCCCCAACCCTGGAGGTGTGAGGCGAACGTGCTAACCACTAAGCCACCGTACCCCCTCATCGGATGTTGTATAGTATAATGTTATTTATGTCTGTACTGGGGCAGTGGTGGCTCAACTGGTTCAATTGGTTAAGGCTCTGGGTTGTTGATCAGAGGATCGGGGTTCAAGCCCCAGCACAGCCAAGCTGCCACTGCTGGGCCCTTGAGCAAGGCCCTCAACCCTCCCTGCTCCAGGGGTGCTGTATCATATCTGCCCCTGCACTCTGACCCCAACCTCCACAGTTGGGGTATGTGAAGAAAAGTATTCCACTGTGCTGTAATGTATATGTGGCGATAATAAAGGCTTCTCTGCTCCGTTCGATATTCTATATATACTTTTGAGAGTCACAAACAGCTGGAACTAAATTCCTTGTGTTAGTCAACACACTTGGCCAATAAACCTGATTCTGATTAGTTGCCTAAATTTGAATGTACTGTATAGCTTTATCACTAACTCTCTACAGCAGGAGTCTCCCATCCTTTTCCTTTGAGAGCTACATTGACAAAATGAAGGTGGCCAAGAGCTATGTGTTTTTATATTATTAGTAATATTTATTAGCTTCGCTTTTTGCCCTAAACCAAGCCAGCTGAATGAGATCATTGTGTGGACTTATTGTCAATATCGGACAGTCATATTGTGCAGTAAATCGTTTTAAATTCACACGAGCAGCATGTTAATAGTCGAATTGACTCTGCTTTTATTCATTCACATGAATCCTGTTCTTTATCAGCAAACCTCGATGACCTCAGCAAGCCTGAAAGTCTCTCTTTAGTTAAATTTTTATATATGTGTGTTTTTATATTTACTTTAGGCGAGCTGCTCAAAGTGGGTAGCTTGTGAGTGGCATGTTGGAGACTCCTGCTCGAAAAACATTTGACCTGTGCTTTCTTCTTTTTTTTTTTTGTCTCTTAAGTCGGTAAGCTGAAATAACAAGTTTAATGCTCAACAGAAGCATATTCCACCTTCTGTGTATTTGCAGGAAGGTCAGCGTGAACTACGGGACATGACGGCCGCATCACTGGACAAGCTGTTGGAGGGTCACGGTGCACTACAGCTCCAGCAGGGGGCACTAAAGGAGGGCCAGGAGCAGTTGGATGCTTCAATCTCTGCCAACTTGCAAAGACTGGCTCAAGAGAAGGCTCTGATCAGTACTGGGCAGCAGCTGGTGGCACAGCTTATCCAGGGAATTACACAGAGAATAGGTGTGTCTCATGGTCTTATGGATGATCAGTGAAACATAAAAAGCAATAATGTCGTCGTCTTCTGAAATATTTCACTGATCTCTCATTTTGAGATTTTTTTGAGGTGGACTGTATTTTCAATACAGCTTTCAGTGTGTTACAGTGTTAATGTATGACATGTTTCCCTTCTGTCTGAATGCTTAGAGGTCGTCAGTGAGCAGCTGAAAGGACAAGGTACAGATGTGCAGGAAGGTCATCAGGCAATTCTGAATGACCTGGCTGAAGTCCGAGGGCGCGCACAAGAAATCTACAGTAAAATGGGTGAATCTTCAGCATAACACGTTTAACTAGTTTAGCTTTTGTTTATTTCATCTCAA
This sequence comes from Tachysurus vachellii, assembly GCF_030014155.1. NCBI lineage: Eukaryota > Metazoa > Chordata > Actinopteri > Siluriformes > Bagridae > Tachysurus > Tachysurus vachellii. The sequence goes on from NC_083473.1 coordinate 23,955,961, forward strand.
TGTATTTTTTTATGTGACAATAATGAATGTTTATGGGTTGCCTGTTTAGTGAGCCTGCTTCGTATCCGTGTCGCACCTGGCAACCCGATCATGACCTTTCTAATCTGTGTAAATTAGTTTATTTCAAGCTATTTTTCATAATCTTTATGTATAAATTTGTACAGTTTGTTTTCTTTAACATAATCTGTGGGAACCCTGTAAATATAAATGGACCATTTTTTTTACTGTTGTACTGTTTAACGTTTGTGATTCTCCGCTGAATCCTGTTTCAGAGCTCAATCTGAATGGCGTCCTGCAGCAGCAGAACACGACAGTTCAGTTCTATGCTGAGCTCATGAGGAAGCTGGAGCGCATGAACAGCACTCTGGGATACATGCTGACGTACCTGGACAACATGCAGAGCAGGCTGGAGGATAGACTGCATATGATCCAAGGATACCTAGGATGGGCTGGTACTTAACTTGTTATTTATAGCATGTTAAGGAAATATTCAGTGTTCACGTGTCTGGAGCCGCATTCACAAAAACGTAGCATTGAAATGTCCCAGCTAAGGCTCTATTAAAACGTGGAACATCTCTTGTAGGTAATTGTGGACTGGGGCAGGATTCTTTATATCATATTTTTGTGTATTGAATATAATGTTGGGGGGTCACGGTGTCTTAGTGGTTAGCACGTTCGCCTCACACCTCCAGGGTCGGGGTTCGATTCCCGCCTCCACCTTGTGTGTGTGGAGTTTGCATGTTCTCCCCGTGCCTCGGGGGTTTCCTCCGGGTACACCGGTTTCCTCCCCCGGTCCAAAGACATGCATGGTAGGTTGATTGGCATCTCTGGAAAATTGTCCGTAGTGTGTGATTGTGTGAGTGAATGAGTGTGTGTGTGTGTGCCCTGCGATGGGTTGGCACTCCGTCCAGGGTGTATCCTGCCTTGATGCCCGATGACGCCTGAGATAGGCACAGGCTCCCCGTGACCCGAGGTAGTTCGGATAAGCGGTAGAAGATGAATGAATGAATGAATGAATATAATGTTGGCATTTTGTGACTTGAGATCTGCCAAAAAACAACCCCACTCATGACCATCCCAAACAATACTAGCCTGATACTAAAATAAGTACATATTCAAATCAATGAGGATTTAATAGTTAAACATCGAGGCACTTGATTTGGTTGATTTTTAATAAGTAGTAGTTCATATGCACAAAGTCTGGGATTAAATTAAAGCCGTGAGCAACTCGACTGGTGGACGATTAAGATTTCAGTTTAGTTGCCAGTTGCTGAAATGTTGATCTGTGCCACATTGCATTGCTTTGTCTCTGTTGGCAATGGCATCATGGAGACTTGCAGAGGTGCGGTTGTGCTGCATTTAAAAACTAAACACAAAATATGATGTAATGAGTGCACGTATGCGTCATCCTTTTTAAAACAAAAAAAAAAGTGAAGTGAAATTCTCAGAGGAAGGGAAAGTGCAAATATCTGGAGGTTTGTCTAAAAAGCAATGTTGGACAAATTTTTGTGCAGTTTAAGCACTAAAACATTTTAGCACCTGTTCAGTAAACAATATTGAAATCAAATTAAAAGTATCAGGACAAGGAGACATATATTTATTTTTTCTCGTCTCTCCAATTCAGGTCTGAGTCTGCGTGCTGTTTGGGTCTGTGTGATGCATGCTGGATATTTCCTGTTCTCTGCAGTCCTGCTGTCCTTTTTGCAGTGTCCCACATTCTCCCGTGTCTCTCTGCTCATCACTGTGCCCATCAACGCCATCTCCGAGGTCAATCAGCAGTCGGCTCTTGACCTGGTCACACTCTCTCTGCTCCTCTTTACACTCTCGCTGGGTTAGTTGCCGTGTGTGAATGCACCACGTGTGTTTGCAAGGCTGTGTGTGTGAGTCTGTGCCATAACATTGTGTGATCATTGTGTGTTTTCCAGCACGTTGGTTTGTGCTGCAGTTGTTGTGGGCCCTGTCTAACCTGAAGGGCCAAAAGTGCAGTGATGTTCATGCTGCTCTTTCAGCTCCTCCACTTGAGAAGACTCCTGAAAAATCAACAAAGCCTTTCTACAGTCCAGCAACGTCCTCAACACCTCTAGTGTGAGTCTTTGTGTAAGAGAGCACTGCTTTAGCCTCTTATGTCCTGATGTACAGTATATTGTGGACTGATGCTGTTAATAAAGACCATTTCTTTATAGCAAACATTTAAGTATAACTCTTAATACTAAAAGAGGCAAAAGGGAAGGAAATAAAATAAGAACAAAACACTAGAATCATATCTTTGCTTCTACCAATTGTCTAACTACATCTGTCTATTTCAGAGAGCTGGACTGTGATTTGGAGCCTGAGGTGCCATTTGTAGGTCAAGACAGCTTTATGACAGGTGACTTCTTAACACGTGTGTATATGTGTACATGAGTGCTTTAAAACATTTGTTCATGGGTCATTTATTGTGTGCTTATTATTTATTCTGCATGGTGTAGGAGACCCGTGTATGGTGGCCTTATCTCCATCTCACACGTATGGGCCACCGAGCCATGGGTGTTTATCTGTAGGCACCCCCAGTCATTCTACCCCCAGACTGAAGAATCGACATAACCTTGGAGGAGTGAGTAGAACATGTGCATGAACACAAACACTCACACTATATAAAAGGAGGAAAATGCAATCTTTTCAGCTGTGCATGACTTTGTGACAGACACAAGACCTTAGTTTAAAGGCTTGCTAAATGACACCCACGGTCTATAAGAATAAAATATTTTCCTGAACAGTAAAACATGGTAAACTGTTAACATTAACAGGTTTTCTCATTTAAGATTGGGTTGGTTTTTGCAACATATTAAAGGTGCGGTGCACGATGTTTCAAAGCCAATATTGACGTTTGAAATCACCAAAACAAACACGCCCCTAACCCAAATGGGTGTCACCCCTGTATTGATAGCTCCGAACCACACATACATACGTAACCCAGGCAACTATTATGGCGGAACCTGCTGGGGCGGCCAGCAGGTTCCTGCTGGGGCAAAAACACATTTGTATTACCATAGTATTACTCATTGTGTTCATTTACTGATAAAAGAACACAATGAGTAATACTATGGTAATACAAATGTGTTTTTGTAGTACTGTGTGTTGTAGCGTGAAAGGTTTAGCTCCGTTTCACGCGGAAGACTTTCAGTTCTCTCCAGCGCTGGAAAGCTGATCCTATATTAACACGGGTCCTGCTTCCTGCCTTATCGTAAGCCTTTTTTTCGCTTTTTGTTTGTATCCGCCATGTCAATGTTTCAATCGCTTTCTGCTAATGTCACACATGACATATTGACAAAACACGCCCCTTTATGCTAATGTCCCACATGTGCACTGAACGCACTCTCCACCGCATATTGACAAGACACGCCCCTTTCTGCTCATTGGCTACACGTTTTTGTTTGTCGGCCGACACATTTATCATGCACCGCGCCTTTAATGAACTAATTTTTGTACTTAATTCTTCTCTATTTTAATTTTTGTTTTCCATCATTTTGTATAAGGCTGTTTTAGAGAGCATCACCCAGAGGAACTTAGGAGGGATCTTGGATATAGTCAGTAAGTCCCGGAGCTCCAGCCCCAATCAGTCCGTAGCCAGCAACAGGTATTCCTGTTTAAAACAAATGTTTTGGTTTGGTTTTTTTTTAGTGCTAATATAGATTACTATTCCTGCTTATTATCGGCGCTACTCTAAACACTAGATTGACTTCTTCTTATTGCAGCTCTTTCTCAGGGCGTCCTCTGTGTGGTGGCATCACCAGACTGGGACAGCCATGTAAGAAGAGGGCACTGGCAGGTCAGGACTTCTGTAGGATCCATGAAGGGGGACACGACTCCTACAGTCACCTGTAAACGTGTAGCACAGCCAGTGTATTGTGTGTCTTTTCTCCAGTATGAACACTTCATGTGTTTTTAACATTTTGCATTACGTCCTGTTTTTATAAAATATTTGTACAGTTGGTAATTATAATAAATTATTACAAAGACCTGAGATCCAAGTGTAGATTGTATGATTGCAGAACATTTCTAAACATGCTTTTTGTTTGTCTTTTTTTTTTTTTTAGTACAATTAATAAAATATAAAGTTAATGAAAGACTTTTACAGGCATTTATAAGTTACATTTATCATTGTGTGTTTATGAGATGAGACCTGTGTCTTCTTACAGACCATTAAAGGCTCGTTATTAATCTTGGATTACATGTCTTGTCTATCAAACATGTTCTGGTGAATTAGATGTTACTATAAAAACAATAATGTACTTGAATTATTAGTTTAAAATACTAGAAATTCACCTTCAGTTGACTACAGAGGTAAAAAAAAAACAACAACAATGAACAGAATTCCTGTGTAAAGCCATAAGAGTTGTATAATTTTATTGACCTCAGTTAATGATCCAAACGCTGGACACTAATTAAATTCAACATTTTATTTTGTACGATGATTAGTGAGGTTAACCAAGTTTAGTGGTGATCTGCTTCCTCTCATCTCAGACCTAGCCGACCTATAACGATAAAATAACGACCGTAATTAGTTGTCATGAAGCAAACATTGCTGAGAAATAATTTAATCAACAAAAACCTTTTAATTCTCACCTTCATCTATATTCTCGTTGTTCTGTCCCACAGGCTGTACTGTAAAATGAACACCGAGAGTGTTAGTCATTCTATTTACTTCCGTAGTTTAATATTTAAACAGAAATGACTCACTGTTAATATTGTGTTCAACAACCACGTCGCCTTCAAACACATTGTTATGTACAATGTTCTGATGTGACTGACTCCCGTCGTTCCTTATGCTGATAGTCCTATCTACTGTTTAAAACACAAAATGTTTTTCATTAATTAATGATGGTGTCACTTTTACAGAATCAATGTAAAGAAATAAATCAAGTCAATTCAAGTACCATTTTGTTCTCTGGGCATAACAGGACCTGAACCTTCTCCATCTCTGGTTGGAGGCCCTGAAATTCAAGCCAAGCTGTTACAGAAACCTCCAAGATGGTACAAGGCAACATTCTTCTCTCTCAGATATTTATTGTGCTTTAATAAATCATAGAGAGTCATTTATTTCAACATTAGCTTAAATATAAAATATAAGTTTTCTCACCAGTGTAACTGGTACGACTTGTAACCTGTCCCCTGAATTCATTTCCCTGCAGAATTGCACCCGTGTGCACACCGCCTTCTCTAACGTCTATGTTTATTGTTCTAGGTTCTGTGAAAAGAACAAAATCATTTCCAGCCCATGAACATTTGAGAGTTCCTGAGCTAAGTGTTACTTGGGTATTTAATTAATAGAAGTACTTGCCAGAGATTTGTTTGAAGTTTTGTGGTCCTCCAGCCATGTTACACAGTAGAGAAACAAGACGGTGTATCAGACTGCAAAGATTTTCTTGCGTCTTTTCTTTTTTTCTTCCTTTGTGGTTTGACTTACGTGTTGTTGTGTGGCTGACTGTAGTATATTGATGCAACAGGAAGTCTGAGCTGTTTTGTGTTTTGTCTGCATAATTTTTGCATACTGCTTGTTCTAAGGTTATTACGTTTTACAGTTTCACTTTTTCCTAAAGTGAATCTTACCACTATACACACACACACACACACGTTGGCCCCGTCCTGATTTATTATTTTTTTGCATGTGTCACACTTTAATTTTTCAGATCAAACATTTAAATATTAGTCAGAGATAACAAGTAAACACAACATGCAGTTTTTAAATGAAGGTTTTTATTATTAAATAAAAACAAAACCCAAACCCACATGGCCCTGTGTGAAAAAGTGTTTGCCCCCTAAACCTAATAACTGGTTGGTCCTCACTTAGCAGCAAGAACTGCAATCAAGTGTTAGTGATAACTTACAGTGAGTCTGTTACAGCTGAGGCTGTGGGGGAATTTTGGTCCAGTCATCTTTACAGAATTGTTGTAATTCAGCCACATTGGAGGTTTTCGAGCATGAAGCACCTTTTTAAGGTCCTGCTACAGCGTCTCAATAGGATTCAGGTCAGGACTTTGACTCCAAAGTCTTCATTTTGTTTTTCTTCAGCCATTCAGAGGTGGACTTGCTGGTGTGTTATGGATCATTGTCCTGCTGCAGAACCCGAGTTCGCTTCAGCTTGAGGTCACGAACAGAAGACCGCACTTTGTCCTTCAGGATTTTTTTGGTAGACAGCAGAATTCATGTTTTCATTTATCACAGCAAGTCTTCCAGGTCCCAAAGCAGCAAAACAGCCCCAGACCATCACACTGCCACCACCATGTTTTACTGTTGGTATGATGTTCTGTTTCTGAGATGCGGTGTTACTTTTACACCAGATGTAATAGGACACACACCTTCCAAGTGTTTAACTTT
>NC_083473.1:23967317-23969817 GCF_030014155.1 Tachysurus vachellii
TCAAAATACATAAACTTACTAAAAATACTTAACATTTTTATGGTTAAGGGCACATCCTTAGTACAGCTTTTAAATTCTCAGTAACTATTATTCAAAACCAAGTAACCAGTAACCAAAATAACCGCTATTTGGTATAAAACTCATTATAGGAGGAGGTCATTAGCTGTGTGTCCTCCCAAAGTTAGAAAGGACGACACCTTCACCACAGGACAAAAGCAATATTAAGTCTGGTTAGAACAGATTTCTATTATTCTGTCAGTAGTTGCACATAATCCATGAAAATGTAGTTTGGAGACAAAATTAAGGGGCACAAACACCAGGTGCTGTATGCAGAGCAAATGCTGCATAATCAAACCTGTTTTTAATGCAAATTGTATTGAGAAATGCATTTAAATTGCAATATTACTACAATTTGTTGTGTAGTGCTACTTTGGAAAAGGCTGCATTGTTGGTGTCAGTGCTATTAAATAAACTCCTTTTGAATCTTTTGTCGATCAATGAGAGGAAAACAAATCGAATCCGTCTTCTAGCATCCGTAACCTGAAACTGGGGAAAGTGAAGGGATCATAAGATCCAGTACATACTGTAAAGTAGATACTTTTTAAATGCACTGTGGTCGTCTTCTGTTTGCTTCTGTAGGTCCTGGTTCCCTGTTGTGGAAGTTTGTCAGCTAGTTCGTACACAGCAGTGCAGTTTGAGAGCTATGTCCTCTTACCTGCAGAACAAGGCTTCCAGACAGTCGATGGGAAGGTACGTACAGACACGGTCACTTCTGTGGGAGTGCTAGCGGTGTGCAGTGATCGTAAGCCGTGTTCTCTGTTGTATCTTGCAGGAGGTGTCGATAGAAAACAACCAGGTACATTTGGTGACTGGCTTTGTGAATCCTGCTTCAATCCCCATTTTGTTTGAGGAGACATTCTACAATGAGAAGGAGCAGGCGTACAGCATCCTGTGTATCGCTCGGCCTGTCGACTCCGAGCCGAGCGCAGGTAGAGCTCTCCACCTCTTACTGACATGGTGTGGGTGTTGAAGCCAGTTCAGGGAACTGCTAGGGGTTTTCATTTTTATTTATTTTATTCAGTTATTGAGTTTTTCTTGCACAGGAACCTTTGCTCAGTGTAATCTTAATCCTCAGAATTACACAGTTTGTTAGTTGTTGGTTTGAGAGAGACTTTTTGTATTGTGATATTCTGTAAAAACAAAAGGGAAGTGAGAACTCTGAGGCTGACTGATCAACCTCTCGGAACCCAAACTCTGTTTGACAGTCGAGCTGAGTCCCGGCCCTGCACACTACTGCCTGAAGAACGTGGAGGAGGCAAAGGACTTCTTGGGCCGCCATGCTGAGAAACTGGACAAATTCATTGCTGCATTCTGCAACTCCTTCAAAGACCAGGAAAGGAAGAGTCTGCGCCATCACATAGTGAGAGATCGACTGATTACTAATTCCCTTAATTACTCCTTAATGCAGGTAACTTGTAGTTAATGAAAGAATACCTGCATGTGCTTTTTTTCTCCTCAGGATGCTGTACACACCCTGTATACAAAATGTCTTCAGTGCTTGCTGAGAGATTCACGCCTGGTACGTAGAGATCGACTTGTGCTCTAGAGTTCAGCTTGTGTCTGTACTGGTGTCTTGTGCTGTGAGTTGATGAAGTGGGTGTTGTGGATTTTAGAAGGTGTTGACCAAGCAGGAGCTTCAGATGACTCTTCTCAAGCAAGCAGTGGAGGTAAGTTTTCATAAAGCTGCTGTCACACTAATCTTTTACCCCCTCATGTACCAACATGTCTTAATCCTATGGGAAGTGTCATACTCTTCTTCCTCACTTATGTATGTGGTTAATGAGTCAAATAAATCTAGCTAGATAATTATCCAAATTACTCAGTACACTTAGATGTTTCTATGGTTACATAGTGAGAAATAAAAATAATATAGAAACTGCCTAAATTAGGACAGCATACATGGAACAAGAGCATTGTGTTAATGTACTGTTTTTTTTTTTTGGCAGATGTACATACATAATGGCATCCATGATCTTCTCTTTAGTTATGTGGGAACTCTCGAAGCAACTCAGGTACTATTTTGTATGTATGTGTGTACATAGTGTGTGTGTGTATTTGTGTGTGTGTGTATCTGTGTGTGTGTGTGTGTATCTGTGTGTGTGTGTGTCTGTGTGTGTGTGTGTATCTGTGTATGTGTGTATCTGTGTGTGTGTGTATATCTGTGTGTGTATCTGTGTGTATCTGTGTGTGTGTATCTGTGTGTGTCTGTGTGTGTGTCTGTATCTGTGTGTGTGTATCTGTGTGTGTGTGTGTATCTGTGTGTGTGTGTATCTGTGTGTGTGTGTGTGTGTGTGTGTGTGTATCTTTGTGTGTGTATTTGTATGTGTGTGTATGTGTGTGTATTTGTGTGTGTATCTGTGTGTGTGTATCTGTGTGTGTGTATCTGTGTGTGTGTATCTGTGTGTGTGTCTGTATCTGTATCTGTGTGTGTGTATCTGTC
>NC_083473.1:23974817-23992317 GCF_030014155.1 Tachysurus vachellii
TGACATGGAGGATAAAAACAAAGAAAGAAAGTGAAGAAAGACTTACGATAAGGTAAGAAGTAGGACGTGTTAATATAGGATCAGCTTTCCAGCGCTGGAGAGAACTGAAGGAGCAGGAAGGCCTGCGATGGGACGCCGAGGCGCTTTTTTCCTTCTCGATAGGTGAGTAACGTTGGTTTTGCTTTGTTACACAGAACTAATATATGTCTTTGTCCTTTACATGATTATGCTTGTGTGTCATTTTTGCTTGTTTGTTTATCTACAATCGTATTGTTCTTCACTTCAGCTATGATAAAGACACATTTCTTTCCGTTAGTTGCCTGGGTTACGTATGTATGTGTGGGCGGAGCTATCGATACAGGGGTGGGACCCATTTGGGTTAGGGGCGTGTTTGTTTTGGTGATTTTATATGTCAACATTGGCTTTCAAACAACGGAGACCCCACCTTTAATCAACACACTGTTTTGTGTTTTATTTCTTACCTGCATCATGCTATTCAACTTTGAAATAATAAAAACCATGTAATGAAAAGTGGTATTATTACTGTCTTGTGTTTTGAGATTGCGGTCTGTTATCACTTCTCTTTTCTGTTCCTGAAGTTGCTGCTGTTGCATTACCAAGCAAACACAGATGCTCAGGACAACAATGGGAACACTCCTCTCCACCTGGCTTGTATGTATGGTCACGAGGATGTAAGTGACTTGGATAATACTCTATTTATGAAATTCCTAAAAGACTGCATCATCATGAAATGTATAATCATATTATACTGAAGATATATGTGTGAAAAAGTGTTGGCCCCCTTCCTGATGTTTACATTTTTTGCATGTTTGTCACACTTTAATGTTTCAGATCATCAAATTAATTTAAATATTAGTCAGTCAGAGATAACACAAGTAAACACAACGTGCAGTTTTTACATGAAGGTTTTTATTATTAAGGGAAAACAAAACCCAAACACACATGGCCCTGTGTGAAAAATGTTTGCCCGCTAAACCTAATAACTGGTTGGTCCTCACTTAGCAGCAAGAACTGCAATTAAGTGTTAGTGATAACTTACAGTGAGTCTGTTACAGCTGAGGCTGTGGGGGAATTTTGGTCCAGTCATCTTTATAGAATTGTTGTAATTCAGCCACATTGGAGGGTTTTCGAGCATGAACCACCTTTTTAAGGTCCTGCTACAGCGTCTCAATAGGATTCAGGTCAGGACTTTGACTCCAAAGTCTTCATTTTGTTTATCTTCAGCAATTCAGAGGTGGACTTGCTGGTGTGTTATGGATCATTGTCCTGCTGCAGAACCCGAGTTCGCTTCAGCTTGAGGTCACGAACAGAAGACCGCACTTTGTCATTCAGGATTTTTTGGTAGACAGCAGAATTCATGTTTCCATTTATCACAGCAAGTCTTCCAGGTCCCGAAGCAGCAAAACAGCCCCAGACCATCACACTGCCACCACCATGTTTTACTGTTGGTATGATGTTCTGTTTCTGAGATGCGGTGTTACTTTTACACCAGATGTAATGGGACACACACCTTCAAACACACTTGTTCACTGTGTGTGTGTGTTCACTGCTGTGTGTAAATGCAGAGAACGAATTCTGAGTATGGGTCACCGTACTTAGCCGTATGTCACGTCACTTACACTTTCACTTTTGTCTCGTCAGTCCACAGAGTATTTTCCCAAAAGTCTTGGGATCATCAAGATGTTTTCTTGCAAATCTGAGACACTTTTTCACACAGGGCCATGTAGGTTTGGATTTTGTTTTCCCTTATTAATAAAAACCTTTATTTACAAACTGCATGTTGTGTTTACATTGCGTGAGTGAATGAGAATGTGTGTGTGCCCTGCGATGGGTTGGCACCTCGTCCAGATAGTTCGGATAAGCGGTAGAAAATGAATGAATGTTGTGTTTACTTGTGTTATCTTTGACTAATATTTAAATATAGTCATATAAACATAGTCATAGCCAAATGGTTAGAGAGTTTGACTCCTAACCCTAAGGTTGTGGGTTCGAGTCTCGGGCCGGCAATACCATGACTGAGGTGCCCTTGAGCAAGGCACCGAATCCCCCCAACTGCTCCCTGGGCGCCGCAGCATAAATGGCTGCCCACTGCTCCGGGTGTGTGTGTGTTCACGGTGGTGTGTGCGTTCACTGCTGTGTGTGTGTGTGTGTTCACTGCTGTGTGTGTGCACTTTGGATGGGTTAAACACAGAGAACGAATTCTGAGTATGGGTCACCGTACTTGGCCGTATGTCACGTCACTTTGTCACTTATCATTTATGTGTTTCAGTGTGTAAAGGCACTGGTTTACTACGACCTGCACACATGCCGGCTTAATGTTCAGAACGATAAGGGGGACACGGCTCTACACATCGCGGCTCGTTGGGGTTACGAGGGCATCATGGAGGTGCTGCTGGAGAACGGTGCCTCAACTCTCCTCCATAACAAGGCCAATCAGAGCCCACTGCACTGTGCACTCAACTCCAGGGTCAGGGCACCACTCAGTTCAACAATAATCATCAGTATTATGCTGCTGAAAATAATGATAAGATCGTATTTACATGAAACTGTTTGGGTGTTTGTGTTAAACTGGTAGAACATAATTTAATTGATTTAATTAATTTCTGAATTTATCTGCTGTTTTACTAAACAGATTTTTCTTCATCTTGTAGGTTCTGTCCTTGCTGGAGCGTACTTATAACCGTGCCAGTAAAGAGGTAAATAGTTCTGAGAAATTATAATAAATAATTACATCATAATTCATCAAGTGATCATTATAAATAATAAAAAATAATAATAACCATAAAAAAATATATATAGAAAAGATGAAACAATATAATCAGAATTAAATATAAAAATAATGTGAAATGGCACAGGATTAAAGTAAAAGGATATGATTTGAGCTGCTCTTTTAAAATCGCTGTCTGAATATTATTATTATTATTATTATTATTATTATTATATTTCTTTGTCATGTCTAGTGAAGCTTGAAAATAAAAGAATGTATATACTTTTTTTTTATCTTTTCAGGCTCCCTGTCATTCTCCACAGCCAGCTGACAGCAGCAGCAGACGTACCTCTGTGTCCAGTACGTCCTCGTTCATCTCTGTGGAGCCCAATTCTGAGCGTGAGCGCACTCACCTAAAGGAGGTGAATCCAGCGCCCTCTGTGGTGCGACAAAACGTTTACATTTCCCCTCGATGCTGAACGGATTTTGGCTGTGGTCTGAGATCCTTTCTCTTTTGTGTCTAACGGCAGGTGGAGAAGTTACTGCGTGCAGTGGCAGATGGAGATGTGGAAATGGTTAGTGGTTATTGCTCATAAACTAATATGATCAGAAACAAATTCACACTTTTCCCTTTTCCACTGACTGTGCCAGTGTGCAGAGAACTTGTGTTAGTTTGTTGGTGGAGAAATAAGGGGATAAGGTATCAATACTGAAAGAGCTTTTGGTAATTACTGCTACTTTTAATATTACATATATGTGTATATCCTGATTCAGGTGCGCTACCTGTTCGAGTGGTCAGATACAGAGCTGGAGGATGATGAGAGAGCTGAATTGCCCAAAAATACAGAACTGTGCCACCCTCTGTGCCAGTGTCCAAAGTGTGAACCTACACAGAAGGTAAGCACATTTTGCTAAACATAATGCACCCCAATATTTACTGCCTTATTCAATTAATATTTAGTTAATTTGCTTAAAGTTAAATTGATCTAGATGGCAGATGTGAACGCCAATGTTTCCTATGAAATGTACAAGATTTTTAACACAGCAAAATGAAGCACTTTTCTTTTTCATTATAGTATTTTTCTGTATATTTTACTTACTTTTTGTGTGCTTTACAGTGATTTCACCGCCCCACCCTTATTTCTGTGGCTTTATGTGTGTCTTTAGAAGCTCTTCCTCCTGCAGCCGGACAGGTTGGGAGTGAACTGCAGCAGTGCAGATGGTTTCACACCGCTGCATGTGGCAGCACTTCATGGACACACGGTACTCGTTTCTTTACTCATCCGCCATGGGGCCAACATCAATGCCTGTAACAGCCAGAACGCCACTTCACTCCATCTGGCCTGCCAGAACAGCCACACACAGGTGCTGCTGCACTACATCCTCTGCTCCGTGTAATCACTGAACATTCAGTCACACTTTTAAAATCACTTTTCATATGGTTCATTTTTCTTTGATGCTTAAAGGAGGGGTCTCCGATTTTGGAGAAATGCTTCAGAAAACTGTGTTGGGCCGACAAACAAAATAAAAACAACAAACGTGTAGCCAATGAGCAGAAAGGGGCGTGTCTTGTCAATATGGGCGGAGAGAGTGTTCAGTGCGCATGTGTGACATTAGCAGAAAGCGGTTTTAACATTGACATGGAGGATAAAAACAAAGAAAGAAAGAGAAGAAAGACTTACGATAAGGTAAGAAGTAGGACGTGTTAATATAGGATCAGCTTTCCAGCGCTGGAGAGAACTGAAGGAGCAGGAAGTTGGTCACATATTCACAGATTGGAGTTTCCTGAGTCAATAACTCCTGAGCTAAACACTGTTACTACACAAATAACACCTCTTTTCTATCGTAGTAATGTAGAGACGCAGCTACAACCGTGTTTTGTGTAGTAACAGTGTTTAGCTCAGGAGTTATTGACTCGGGAAACTCCAATCTGTGAATATGTGACCAACTTTACTTAAGACGCCGAGGCGCTTTTTTCCTTCTCGATAGGTGAGTAACGTTGGTTTTGCTTTGTTACACAGAACTAATATATGTCTTTGTCCTTTACATGATTATGCTTGTGTGTCATTTTTGCTTGTTTGTTTATCTACAATCGTATTGTTCTTCACTTCAGCTATGATAAAGACACGTTTCTTTCTGTTAGTCGCCTGGGTTACGTATGTATGTGTGGGCGGAGCTATCGATACAGGGGTGGGACCCATTTGGGTTAGGGGCGTGTTTGTTTTGGTGATTTTATATGTCAACATTGGCTTTCAAACAACAGAGACCCCACCTTTAAACACCAAGCAGTCACATAGAACCAAAGTCTATTTTTTTTTCTTTCTGGAATCTCAAACGAGAGCAATGCACAGTACAGTTTTTATTCTCATTCATTTCTCATCCTATGGTTCTTAAACTGGTGTCTGTGATACACAGTAAAGTGGTTGGTGATTTCCTTTTTGTTAGTCATCTAAAAATCACAACCAGCTCACTAGTCTGTCTGATGGTCACATGAACAGATTTAAATCAAATTAACTCAAGAACTAAAGAAGTAATGATATTTTTCTGGTTTAATTGAATCCAGTAACAATAGAAATCTGCCCTGTGAATAGAAAGTTGAGCTTTCTTGCTCTGATAAAGAACCAAAATACTGTTGTATACATGTGGAAGTCGTGGCCTAATGGTTAGAGAGTTTGACTCCTAACCGTAAGGTTGTGGGTTCGAGCCTCAGGCCGGCAATACCCCGACTGAGGTGCCCTTGGGCAAGGCACTGCAGCATAAATGGCTGCCTACTGCTCCCGGGTGTGTGTTCACTGCTGTGTGTGTGTTCACTGCTGTGTGTGTGCACTTTGGATGGGGTAAATGCAGAGAACAAATTCTAAGTATGGGTCACCGCACTTAGCCGTATGTCACGTCACTTCACGTCACTTCACTTAAATGATTAATCTAATATTTTTGTATAATGTTTATGAAATAAATCCAGTGTCCATAGAATGCTATAATCGTCTCCACTGGCCCAATTCTCTCCACACACCGTATACGACTCGTTTAAACCCTGCGACGATGTTTATTTTAATGAACAATTTCATTTGCAACACTCAATCTGCTTGCTCAGGGTACAACAAATCAGAGGGGGGCCAAAAGGACACGTAAACACAAAAAAAACATTTGCTTACGCCAGGCAGCTAATTTTGCTTCATGCTGAAGTCACCTGGGTTATTTTTAATTCTGCAAACGCACAGACATGGTATCCATGAGACAGGAGGAAATGAAACCAGAGGTTCTCAGATTGGGCTGATTTAAAAAATGTATTCGTTAATTAAACTAAAAACTGACAACCTTTCAATCAGATTTTTGTTTTAACAAAACTCTCAAATTCTCATCCACAGAGTAAAACACGGCTATTAAACCCAAATTAAATCACGAATCAGTAAGGAAAGGTTGGGATGTAATATTACAATACGGTACTACAGTCTTCTATATTCTCTGGTTATTTCTGCAGGTGGTGAGCTCTCTGGTGGAGCGTAATGCCAAGCTAAATAAGAAGGATCAGTTTGGGAACACTCCCCTGATCCAGTCCTGTCTAAAGGGACACGAGGAGACCGTATCAGTGTTAATACAGGTACTGTCAGCATTTCACTCCACTCATATTTATTGCTTGAGGAAGCAGATAACGAGGCCAGCCCTGGACTGTGAGTGAAATGGGACTGAACTACATTGTTTTGTCCTCCTGTAGGGCGGCGCTTCATTAAACCTGGCCAATAATCAGGGAAACACGGCTCTACACGAGGCGGTGAGAGGAGCACACCAGGGTCTGGTGGAACTGCTGCTACAGGCTGGGGCTCTTACACACCTCAGGAACAAGAGACAACGTACTGCATTGGACTGTGCTCAGGAAACTGTAATGCAGGCTAACGTTTCTAAACATTTATTCACACATTTACAGGTGAATAAGAACACTGTTCTAAAAATATTGTTGATAACAATTTTGTGTTGCAGAACATAGCAATTCATAGGATTCTACAGAAAGCCTGTGCATCCAGTGTTGAAGCTGATTCAGTCAGACAGTTCTTCATAGCCCAACGACATCAAGCAAAAGGTGAGAGGTGTGTGTGTGTGTGTGTGTGTGTGTGTGTGTGTGTGTGTGTGTGTGTGTGTGTGTGTGTATATACAGGTGCTGGTCATATAATAGATTTATTTCACTAATTCCATTCAAAATGTGAAACTTGTATATTATATTAATTCATTACACACAGACTGATATATTTCATATCGTCGCTGTCGGGCGGAAACCTCGTATGTCCAAATTTGGTCAATTTCATATTTTTTCACATATCGATGCTATTGGTCAGTCCCCACGTGGGTCTGTTATTTTTACAAGTTATTAACCAATCTAAAGTCTTGAAAATAGCTTGAGCGCAAATCTCATAACTCCATTGGACACTTCAACTGTCCATCTCTTCCTCACTCCGTGGGAGAGCTTCACGTCATATTTCTCCTCAAGAAGAGTCGCAACGAATCGACACGTCTTCTGAGGTAAATGTCTTCAGAACACTGGGCTCAAAGAAAGAAAAATCTTGACCCCCGCAAGTTCTGGTGCTCGTCTGAGGACAGGAATTTAGCGCAAGACAATCCACTGTAACGCGGACTAAACCCTGTGTACTGCAGATAAGGTACGGCGTTTTTTTAATGTCCTGAAAAATAACGGTTTTGGAGATACGAGGATTCCGTCTGACAGCGACAATATATTTATTTATTTTAATTTTGATGATTATAACTGACAACTAAGGAAAATCCCAAATTCAGTATCTCAGAAAATTAGAATGTTACTTAAGACCAATACAAAGAAAGGATTTTTGGAAATCTGGGCCAACTGAAAAGTATGAAGATGAAAAGTATGAAGATGAAAAGTATGAAGATGAAAAGTATGAGCATGTCCAGCACTCAATGGGTTGGGGCTCCTTTTGCCTGAAATACTGCAGCAATGCGGCCTTGCATGGAGTCGATCAGTCTGTGGCACTGCTCAGGTGTTATGAGAGCCCAGGTTGCTCTGATGGTGGCCTTCAGCTCTTCTGCATTATTGGGTCTGGCATATCGTATCTTCCTTTTCACAATACCCCATAGATTTTCTATGGGTTTAAGGTCAGGCGAGTTTTCTGGCTAATTAAGAACAGGGATCCCATGGTCCTTAAACCAGATACTGGTAGCTTTGGCACTGTGTGCAGGTGCCGAATCCTGTTGGAAAATAAAATCTGTATCTCCATAAAGTTGGTCAGAAGCAGGAAGTGATAAACTCATGAATCTCTCTGTTCATCCATGATTTCTGTCTGTTTTTTTTTTACAGCGCCCTCTGTTGTCCAGCACAAGAGTCCTGACATGCAAAGGTGTGTGACAGACCAATCTGTCTTTTTGTGTTTATATATATATATATATATATATATGGATTTATTATCAGATTCATTATAATTTGAATGCTGAAACTTTCAGGGCTTTCCACAAATCAATTTCTCAAATAGCATGTTCGCCTCACACCTCCAGGGTTGGGGGTTCGATTCCCACCTCCACCTTGTGTGTGTGGAGTTTGCATGTTCTCCCCGTGCCTCGGGGGTTTCCTCCGGGTACTCCGGTTTCCTCCCCCGGTCCAAAGACATGCATGGTAGGTTGATTGGCATCTCTGGAAAATTGTCCGTAGTGTGTGATTGTGTGAGTGAATGAGAGTGTGTGTGTGTGTGTGTGTGTGTCCTGTGATGGGTTGGCACTCCGTCCAGGGTGTATCCTGCCTTGATGCCCGATGACGCCTGAGATAGGCACAGGCTCCCCGTGACCCGAGGTAGTTCGGATAAGTGGTAGAAGATGAATGAATGAATGAGCTCAACATCCACACTAAGCTCTAAATAAACTGGAGGATAAATTCACTCACTGAGCACTTGGAACACTGTTGTAACACTGGCTAGTTGTGGCATGGATTCCACCTGATGTTGGAAACATTTTTATGAGATTCTGGTTCATGTTGATGATGATTGCATCATAAAATTCCTGCAGATTTTTCAGGTGATCTCCAAGGTGATCTACTGGATTTAGATCCGGTGACTGGAAAGAACACTGAATTCTTTGAAACCATTTTGAGATTATTATCATTATTATTTTTTTTAGCCCTTACAAGATAAGTTAATTATGGCCATGAAGGTGGTCATGTTCAGTAACAATATTTAAACAGGCTGTGGCATTCAAGTGATGATTTATATTAAGTGGCCCAAAGTGTGCCATGAATCCACTTGTACATGGGCTTATTGTACATGATCTCACATTTTCCCTTATTCTTGGTCTACCTGAACATTACCCAAGGCTGATGGCCAGTGTGCGTCACACAATTGGCTGATTGTGTAATTAGATTGTTCCTAATAAAGTGTCCTTAGATGATATTAGACATGTAAACTTCTCACTGACTCATTAATAACATGATATCTTGTATTATGGACAGAATACAGCAGATGACTAAATCACGCCATAGTGCCACCCTTCTCTCCACCGACTCTTCATATGTGGTAACTATCTTTTTTTTCTCTAAGCACCAGACTGTGACGTTATGTTGTTCTTAAAGTTTGTGGTTTTTGTCATGTTTGGTTCACAGGGTTCAGATGACCTGAATTACAGAAGGCGACTAAGGCGAGGAGAGACTGTTGATGGCTTCGACCTCTTCATCCATACGCCTGAAAACTCACACTCCTTTAACCAGGCCAAAAGCTTAAACCGCAGTCATACCATACACCAGGGCCTGACCCACAGATCCCCTGTAGAACTAGAACACACACAGTGTAGCTCCACAGCAGACAGAATGGCCAACAGTGGTGCAAATGACCACTCTACTGACCTCTCACCTGAACATGAGCAGGTTATTGGAAAGGCCAATAAGAATATGCAGACCAGCTTGGAGGAGGAGGATGAGAAGGAAGAAGAGGTGGAGAAGGAGAAGGAAGAGGAGAAGATGAAGGAGATGGATGAGGAGGAAGAGGAGGTGGAGAAGGAGAAGGAAGAGGAGAAGATGAAGGAGATGGATGAGGAGGAAGAGGAGGTGGAGAAGGAAGAGGAGAAGATGAAGGAGATGGGTGAGAAGGAAGAGGAAGTGGAGAAGGAAGAGGAGAAGATGAAGGAAATGGGTGAGAAGGAAGAGGAGGTGGAGAAGGAAGAGGAGAAGATGAAGGAGATGGATGAGGAGGAGGATCAGAACAAGGGCAAAAACATGCATTGGTTTTCCACAGAGATGGAAAATGTGCTCTGAGGACCTCAGATGCTGTTCTAACGTACAAAAATGATGAAATAAGAACACTATCAGTCTAACGCTATGCATTCGGCTGTTCTGTTGAACATTTAACTGACCAGGTTTAATTTCCTTTCTTCAGTCAGTGACACTTAACTCACCACAGCCACTGACACGAACAGCTGCTTCATCTCAAACCCAAACTCCATTTAAACATTCTAAAGCTTCAGCTTTTATTCAGCGCACTGACTACGAGACACGACTTAAATAAAACCGAGGAGTTGAGAGGATGTGAAGATGAATGTATGAACTCTTAAAAGGCTTAATGTAACATAAAGGGAGATAATTATGTGTATTTCCAGGACTAAATCAAATGTGATGCTGACAAAAAAAAACTTTTAAAAGAGTTTAAAAGTCCCAGATGCTTCATTCGTTTTGGTCTTTTATCGTATCTGCTGAAGTCCACATCTAACATTGTGTGGCTTTATGCAGAATCCTAATGAGTCCTGAAAGGAAAATTTAAACAGTAAAAAGAAAACAAAGAACAATTCAGCCTGTAGTTTTATTTAACCAGCACTTTTACCAGCATAGGTTTATTTTACCAGCATCATAAAAAGGGATGATTGGGCATCATTTTTACTGTTTCTTATTCAGTTTAAAGGTCTAGTTCATCAGTTGACTCTTTGATATCAAGCCACTTGAGTATTTTATCAGCTTTATTATCAGAGAGACTTACAGGAGCTTAAAGCTGATTTTGTGTGAGACTGCATGAATGGCCACAACATATTTCCCAGTAAACTTTGCTTCTAACATGCTTTGTTAGATTTTTGACTTAATTTCAAATATTGATTGAGTTATTAAGTTATTTTAATTAAGTTATTTGTGGAATGTAGATATAAAAAGAGATGCAGTTTTATAGATGGCAAGGACCTTTTTTTTTCTTCTCAATTCAAATCAAAACCTTCCTTGATGCTTTCACAAAGTATACAGTAGACAGTGTTGTGGACCAGTACTGTGTTAAAGGCATGCACTTTACTCTTTATAACATATACACAGTTCTAAATGGACGTTTTCAGACTGTTGAAATGTTTGGAAAACCTTTTCGTGCAGAATAATCCTAACATGGAATAGTTTCACTGTGTTTTTCAGATTTAGGTCTAACGTGAACTAGTGAGGGGGGGCACAGTGGCTTAGTGGTTAGTACGTTCTCCTCACACCTCCAGGGTTAGAGGTTCGATTCCCGCCTCCGCCTTGTGTGTGTGGAGTTTGTTCTCCCCGTGCCTCGGGGGTTTCCTCCGGGTACTTCGGTTTCCTCCCCCAGTCCAAAGACATGCATGGTAGGTTGATTGGCATCTCTGGAAAATTGTCCGTAGTGTGTGATTGTGTGAGTGAATGAGAGTGTGTGTGTGTGCCCTGTGATGGGTTGGCACTCCGTCCAGGGTGTATCCTGCCTTGATGCCCGATGACGCCTGAGATAGGCACAGGCTCCCCGTGACCCGAGGTAGTTCGGATAAGCGGTAGAAGATGAATGAATGAATGTGAACTAGTGACATTTTCTCAAAACTTCGAGTCAAAATTGATCTGAACTTTCTGGGTTGTAGCATCTCTGCATCTCTAATCTGGAAAAAATTATTTTTGTACACATCCCCTTAAATGTTATTCGTTTAATAACACAGTGAATGTGCCTTATTAAAAGTGGCTCAAAATTAATTATGATCGTCATATCATCGTTTTTCAGTGATGAATAAAAAAATATTAAATTGTTCAGTCTGAGAGGGATTTCTTTAAATTTCAGTAGTAGAAGCTTGCTCACAATATTCAAGCCCTGACTGTACCATTATTTATGCATGTGCTCCAATCATCTAATATATAATCTGTGTCTTACTGATCTTACATCATCCTGTATGATTGTAATTGTATTTATTTATCAAACAAACATAATGAGAAGTTGCTGCGTGTTTAAAATATCACGGCAGTAATTATGTCACCGAGGGTTTGGAAGTCTTGTGAACCTCTTATTTAACTGCAGTATTAATGTTAATTCAGGGAAGGAAACTAATGACCTACAGTGTTTAGTACCAGTGGCTGTACAGTATGTGTAACATCTCTCAGAAAAGATTTCAAGTTGTAATCGTATTAATTATAGTTAAATTCATAGTTAAAATGGAATTGTGTAAGAGTGATAGGCAACTTTCAGTAAAGTCTAAACTAGACTCAGACTCTAAATCTAAATCAGACTCTTACTTTAAGTCTAAATCAGACTCTTTAAATCTAAATCAGACTCTTACTTTGTCTAAATCAGACTCTTTAAATCTAAATCAGACTCTTACTTTAAGTCTAAATCAGACTCTTACTTTGTCTAAATCAGACTCTTTAAATCTAAATCAGACTCTTACTTTGTCTAAATCAGACTCTTACTTTGTCTAAATCAGACTCTTTAAATCTAAATCAGACTCTTACTTTGTCTAAATCAGACTCTTTAAATCTAAATCAGACTCTTACTTTGTCTAAATCAGACTCTTTAAATCTAAATCAGACTCTTACTTTGTCTAAATCAGACTCTTTAAATCTAAATCAGACTCTTACTTTAAGTCTAAATCAGACTCTTTAAATCTAAATCAGACTCTTACTTTAAGTCTAAATCAGACTCTTTAAATCTAAATCAGACTCTTACTTTAAGTCTAAATCAGACTCTTTAAATCTAAATCAGACTCTTACTTTAAGTCTAAATCAGACTCTTTAAATCTAAATCAGACTCTTTGTCTAAATCAGACTCTTTAAATCTAAATCAGACTCTTACTTTAAATCTAAATCAGACTCTTACTTTAAATCTAAATCAGACTCTTACTTTAAATCTAAATCAGACTCTTACTTTAAGTCTAAATCAGACTCTTTAAATCTAAATCAGACTCTTACTTTGTCTAAATCAGACTCTTTAAATCTAAATCAGACTCTTACTTTAAATCTAAATCAGACTCTTACTTTAAGTCTAAATCAGACTCTTAATAGCTGACTGAAGTAGCACTTGTGAATTAAGGACATAATCAACACAATCACAATCAATCACAATCACAGTCACAATCAACCTCTGAATCAGCCAAAAGCGAGCCTGCAATGTGTAAAGTCACAGCAGCACAAAACCATTCATTAATAATTTAATTAATTATGAATTAATATGTTAAAATTAACATAATTTAAAAAATGTTTGCTTTTCATTAATGTGCAAAAATATGATGATTAAGTACATATATTTTACACAATTCTGCTCAATCATCAACACAAGAAAAATGTGATGCCATTTAAGCCAGAGACGAATCTCATCACCGTAAACTGCCCTCACAGCTGTATGTTGTGTGAGAAGTTATTAAAAAAGGTCTGTAATAAAGCACATGCTAACTGTATCTCTTTATTAACTCCCTGTACTAAAACTCATCATCTCTTTGTTAGAAATTGCATGGACTTCACCTCTCTGTGGCCATCTTGTTTCTCCTGACTCGGGTTCCTCTTCAGCACTCTTCAATATTTTAGGACTCACCCTTTATAAATACACTCATTCTTTAGTCTATTAACACTAAAACAATGTCACTCTTAGAATTTTGACTTGAGACTAAACTTTTACTCTGACCTGCTTTATACTTACAGCCACAGCAGATCTCACTTTTACATCATTAAATCTTTAATAAATGTAATCTTTCTTTTTAAAATACTAACCACAATATTGGATACTGTACATTTCAACAGTAAATGGAGCAGTTGGAGGAGGATTTGTTTGCTAGAAATGTGTGAGAAGTATGAAATGTGCTGCTGGTCTTGCACACTGATTGATGGATGTGGTGAACAGGCAGAGAATCTTATGGCCCTGCTGATTTAATGAAGGAGACGTAGGGAAATGTAGTCATTACTATTATTAAGCGCCAGGGCAGTTTCACAGCCAACCATGCATCACTCCAGTAGAAGATTAAATCACTTAGTCTAAACGGGCAAAAAAGAGAGCACTTTCATAAAAGTGCATTAAATGATTGACACACAGTTTTCTGAAATATGCTTTGCCTTGAGACTTGAGACTGCTGCCCACGGTTAAGGCGAGCACTCTTACTGAGATGACTCTAAAGTGCAAATCGCCTTTGGACTCATTTGAATATGGAAGAGATGGGCAGAGGGGAAAGAGAGGTCATCAATTAACACATTAAGCAAATATCAGAATGAAATGTAGCATTCACAGTTGCCCAGAACAGAAGATGAAAGTCCCTGTGTCAGCTCTTCTACTGCAGGATCTAAAGAGCCAGAGAGCATAATTAATCTGACCCCCTTTCAACCTGTTAAATACGGGAAATCAGTTTTCTTTTCTCTTAGCTCATGGACTCAATTTGTGACAATTGCTCTGGGGTAACATTTCTCCTGACAGGTGTAGATTCTTTATAATTCCACACAACAGAGCAAGTGCTCAATTGTGGTGATTTGTCTGCTGAAGCTGCCACAGACTTGACTAAACAAATGTGTCATGCACAAACCACATCTGAAAATGAAAGTGACGTGACGTACGGCTAAGTACAGTGACCCATACTCAGAATTCGTTCTCTGCGTTTAACCCATCCAAAGTGCACACACTCAGCAGTGAACACACAAACACACACCGTGAACACACACCCGGAGCAGTGGGCAGCCATTTATGCTGCGGCGCCCGGGGAGCAGTTGGAGGGGTTCGGTGCCTTGCTCAAGGGCACCTCAGTCGGGGTATTGCCGGCCCGAGACTCGAACCCACAACCTTAGGGTTAGGAGTCAAACTCTCTAACCATTAGGCCATGACTTCCCCTTTCCCCATTATTATTCCCCAATATTATTATTATATTGGTTACATAATAGAGGCATGATGGTGTAGTGGTTAGCATTATTGCCTCACAGCTCTGGTGCTGAGGGTTTGATTCCTGCCTCAATCCTGTGTGCGCAGAGTCCCCTGGTATAAGTCTCTCTCTATCTATCTATATATCTATATATATATATATACACACACACACACACACTAGAATAAGAACAGGAACTGTTTGGGCTGTTTGATTACATCTGGGACCCTGCTTTCTGTATGTGTTGAGCAGCACTGGCCTCCAGTGTTAAACAGCAATATAGCCTTCAATATAAGGTGATAGGGCAGATGACCTTATTATCTATTAGGCTGTTTTCGGTCACACCTTTCTGCATTTCATTACACTACCCAATTAAACATTTCAGTCGTCTCTCTGACTACAAGGCCAATAGACACGAGACCCCTGAACTTTACTCTGTAGAACAAATGACCCAATTTACATAACAAGCAATGATGAGAAAATCTTTTATCTTTGCATACAATTAAATCTCATACAAAAGGACATCTCAATCAATTACACAGAATGACAAGTTCGTAAATAAATTAGTCTTGCCAATATATTGCGAGAGAAGATCAATAGGCAATGTTAACCAGATATTGGGGCAATGTTCTGCGACCTAGTGTCAATATCTGTCTGCTGCATTTCTCTGACTGCTAGTGGATATCAGACAGACAAGATGGATCTACACTCACACCAAAATATAAAACTGAGATCGTTTCCATGTCACTATGACCTTTTATGCTATTCAGACCAGCCCAGAGGGTTGCAACAAATAGATTTTGTTGAGCTCCAGTGAAGGTTAAGGTGTGACATGTTTGTTGTTCATAAAACTTTCATGTTTTTTTTTTCTTTCTTTTTATTTCAACCAAGATGAGCAAATGAAAACAGTTGTACATAATGTGTGATTGGAAGGAAACCTACAGCCACACCAGCCCTTTACCGGGAAGATCGGACAACTCTGGCTTACAACATTAAAACCGAATGAGTCTTGAAAATCATCACAGCACAAACTGACACTTTTTCTTTGGCCTCTTCACATCATATTTTTTAAATCTTGAAACCCAAGTAAGTGAATTTTTAATGACTTCCTAATACTCTTTGTAACAGTTTGTCTAAATGTATTATTTGTGTACTGTTTTTTGGTTTACAAGGACAGATTATACTTGCTGTGCATGTAACAGCTATCTGTCATACACGCAAGCTCTTGTTTCTTATCACACTGTGACTCTAACTAAACATTAGAGGGCAGTGTTGCCTTAGAAAAGTTCCAATGAAACGCTCCATACATATCTCCTGTGGTCAGTTCAATAAAAACACAAAAACTCATTAGTTCTTTAATTGTCTTGTGTAGATGTAAAACTGTTTATTCACAGTGGACCCTGAGATTATCCCAAGAACACCAGGTATGAAGGGGTTTAAACACCTCGCCATTACACAAATACACAGGTTTACACGTTCTTTCACACCTATGAGTCATTTGGAGTAACCAGGGTTAATGTACCTACTGCCATGTTTTGGGAATTGGGAGGAGGCTGAAGAACCCGAGGAAACCCACATTAACATGCAAACGTTTACACAGACCATATCGAACTGGGGACCCAGGAGCTGAGAGCTGGCAAGACTACAATCTGTGCCAACTTGAAAATATTCCTCTGCTTTAAATCTGTTAGTGTGTTTTAATATGAACAAATACTTGCTTTCTATGAATACACACTTTCTAACACTAGTTGTGTTTTTGGCTGTTAGACTGTCAGATATTAATGTGTGTGATTATTATGGATTGAGAAGAGTCACCAGGAAAGAGGAACCAATTACTTGACAATGATCCAGTTTATATGGGAGAATGAAAAATGCATGTCAACATGTGCACATATTGACAAAAACTCAGACTAAAGACAGGACTCACCATCACACAAGCAAAATATTGGCAAGTTTTCCAATTTCAAAATGTGTCTCTTCCATGTTTACTCCAGCAAACACAGGAGAAGCTTGTAGACACACGGTAATCCATACCAGGGGAGATGCTGCATCAAACACCCCTACAGACTGTTGGAGCATTTATTAAATTATGCTAATAGATTTTTCCCCAAAAAATAATTTAAATTTTGTGTAATTGTCTAAAAAGTGACATAAATCTGCAGTTATATTTTGCTAAAATCAGCAGGGCAATGTTGTTAAAGAAATGAAACAAATAAATAAAAGAAAATAAAAGAAAATTTATGTAAGAACAAATTTTTTGTTTGATTAAACTGATAACTATCGCAGGACACTCATTATTTACTGTGATATATTTACTGTTTTTTTATTTATTATTTACTGTTATATATTTACTGTTTATTTATTTATTATTTACTGTTATATATTTACTGTTTATTTATTATTTACTGTGATATATTTACTGTTTATTTATTTATTATTTACTGTTATATATTTACTGTTTATTTATTTATTATTTACTGTTATATATTTACTGTTTATTTATGTACTATTTACTGTGATATATTTACCGTTTATTTATTTATTATTTACTGTGATATATTTACTGTCTATTTATTATTTACTGTTATATATTTACTGTTTATTTATTTGCTGTGATATATTTACTGTCTATTTATTATTTACTGTTATATATTTACTGTTTATTTATTTATTATTTACTGTTATATATTTACT
>NC_083473.1:23997317-24072317 GCF_030014155.1 Tachysurus vachellii
TCCCAACTGTCTCATCCGATCACGACAGGGCAGAGGCAGCTGAAGAGATTAAGGGAGAAAACATCAGGCAGAAGGAGGAGCAGCACTCGAATCAGGCGTGATGGAAAGGAGCAGCCTGGGGTCTCGGCCTGATGAGCCTCACAAGCCCCTATGGCCTCCAGGGCAGAACCCCTCTGAAGTGAGTCAACTTCGCTCCTGTCATCACCGCTCAAACACAGCAGTCGCAAATCTCTCTGTCCATCTCTCACCATCGTATGGAGAGTTCGAGAGAATCCTGGCTGACAGAAGACATTGTCCTGAAATGAGCAGTCTCCCCTTCCCTCCCTCTTCCTTCTGCCCATCAAGCGCTCTCAGTCACATTCCCCGATGGCCTTCGCAATGCCAAAACTGAGCAGTTGTGACAAGAAAATATCCAAAATATATGTTGTTTTGCAAGACAATCAAAAAAGGAGAAGAGATGAAAATCCGAGAGGACAGATTTAGGTAGAGGCCGACTTACGCGTTACATGTTAGAAAAAAGTGAACAGACGTTTTTGAGGGCTTCAGCTATTTTTTAATTATTATTATTCTTTTTTAATCTATCCTTAACTGTTGTCGTCTATATCACAGTAGTCTCTGTGTCTCTAGTTAGGAATGTGAGGTCAAAGGTCAGCCTCATGTTTAAATGAACGCTTATTAGTAGTGTTTCTGATTACTTGGTGGAATAACGATATTGGTTTCCTGAAGGGATCGGCATTGGCAGGCACTTGTCAGGCAGAAAGGCCCATATCGCAGCGGCCCTAATGGGGCCACATATTGTGCTAATTGTCAGCTGCAGTTGGAATGTGAACTGTGTGAGGCTTAATTAGAACCACCAGTCCTCCAGTGTGAAGTCTGTCAGGAGTAACGTTTCCCACAGTGCATATTTTAAAACAGCACTGACTTCATACTACTTCTAACAAACTGATATAATCCAGTAATACAAATGAAAAAAAAAGTGATTTTACTCTTTTCTACTGCTCAACAATAAAGTCCTTAAATATCAGCAGGGTTTTTCCCCCTGTTTTTATCAGAGGAAGTAAATCATTCATCTTCTCAGGTATATATATATTTTTTTTTAAAAATTAGAAAAAATGTTTACTGGAGTTTCAACAGGGTTTTAAAGAGTCTGTCAGCTTTTCCACTCACGATTGACCTGATCAGATTATACCCAAGATTAAATCTGTGTTTAAAAGAAATGTGAACAGTAATTAAGGACATGAAGTTAATTATTTTACAGTTTGAAGAAGTGGCTCATTTAAAGTTAAGATAACAGGTTGCACAGAGTGTTGCAGGAAAATCAGCTTTTGTCGTGATTCCAGTTAATCCTGACTTATCCCTTACTTAAAGATAATATTTGCTTTGCCTGTTTCTTCTCAGCAGAAATAAATCTTATTAGCCAATAAATCTTATTATGGGATCTGTTTTTACACCACAATCAATTCCAATGAGAAGAAATTAGATGAGAGCTTTATGTATTTGACAAATAGATAATTGGCCTTACTTAACCCTGACCTTAAAATGGCACTTTGTGAGAGTTTAATCTTCTTAGAATTATTGAAGCGTTCAATTAACCAGATGAAATGACATGTAATAAATGAAGAATGTCATATTTCTCATGCTTTCTTTGTCTCTCTCGCTCTACCTCTCTCGCCTTCTCTCTCTCTAGCTCATATGTATTATATCTTGAAGTGTATAATGGAGAAAAGCTGTAGTGTGTGAACACTTTGGATTTGTGTGCATTTGGAATTGTGTGTAAATGTTTCTGTTTTGTGTTTTTAAGCTGAAGATGAGCCACTCAGAGACGAGAGAATTAACCCGGATGTCGGAGCTTAATGAAGTGTCCTGGTGAGCCATATCAAAACACACACACACACACACACACACAGAAGGATTCCTAATGACAAGTGGTGATGTGGCTAGGATAAGTCCAGGGATGATGTGATTTGACAGATGGGTTGTGAGTGGTCGTGTAGAGAGCCTCCACTAATCGATTAGTTTTAGTTAAGTGCACTCTGAGATGATTGTGTTGTGCCTTTATCGTTCCCCTCCATAACACTGACAACCTTTCATGCCTCTCCAACAAGAGCCTGCTCTGCACGTACGGGAAATCTATTATGTGCGATGATCAAATCTCACTGGCACTTCTTTCTCACCTCCACAGTGTATGACTTTCACTTAAATCATGACACAGGGGCTCTGCTAGATTGTGTGTTTTGAGCACAGCACTTTAAAAAAAAAAAAAAAAGAGCTTAAAAAATGCTGTTTGTCAGAGAAAGGGAAAAGAGACTGAGTTATGACTTCCATTCTCTCTCTCTCTCTCTCTCTCTCTCTCTCTCTCTCTCTCTCTCTCTACCAGTGTTCCCTGGGGCAGTTATTATGATCAGCACCTGTGGGCATGGTTCATGGCTCATCCCAGCTTTCTCTCCAGGGCTCATTATTACTGTATTACTGTATGTCCAGCTGCCCCAGGAGACGGACTGACCTCTCTGACTGTCTGTCTTTTCTCTCTCTTGCTTTCTCTCTCTGGGAGCATCGTAGCTCCTCATGGCATCAGCTTTGGTATACTCAAAACTCTAGGACTGCAGAGACACTTGCAGTAATTGCGTGGCCATTTATGACAAGCGTCTGTTTTTTTAAATAAGGCCAAGATAGTAAAGACACTTTCTAGCAGACAGAAGGCTACTTGTGCCATCATTTTCTCTCTATGTTGAATTATTTGGCTGACAAAGAAAGTTTTGTAATGACCAAATGCGTCTGGATGACCGGAGTCCTCTCTGAACCGTTAGTGTTAGTGTTAGTGTTAGGTAACTCTGTGTTCATGGTTTAGTGAAGATAGTAAATATGTCTGAGGTTTAAAGAGGTTCAGAACACTCTTTGTATTGATTACTTAAACTTTACTCGTGCTTGAACGTGACTTATAATTAAGAGAAATATGTTTTAACATGAATTTGTCTAAACATCCAGCAAATAATAATTATTTTCTCCTTTGTATCTTTCTTTACTGATGTTTTGCCTTTTTGCCCATGTTCGGTTTATGAGCTGAACCAGATCCGTTCTTCAGTTCTGTTTTCTTCCTTTTTGTTTGTCAGCATTAGGACACAGTGTTGAGTTGGTATTTATTCTGAAAGGGCCCATTAATGAAAGCGCTGAGGGCTTTCCCATGTGGGAAATCCATTATCAATGGGCAAAACCAGGTGCTAAACATCACCAGGTTTAATTATGATCCCTTAATTCCAGCGCTTGACCTGCAGGCTCTAATTCACATGCTTGCTTGAGTGTATGGGAAGGAGTCTGGAAGCTTCTCTCTCTTGTCCCGATGCATGGCCCCCTGCTGACATGCACTAAGTTTGATATATACGACCGGATGAATCTCTAATTACATTTTGGCAGGGATTCTACACTTACTTAGCACTGCACTTAATTATTTTTATATTGCAGGGTTTAACAGTAAAGGCCTGCGGTGTAATTTAGGGTATACTACTGTTGTCATTTTTGGTTCGGATTCTGACAAAGAGAGAAATTATTTTCATTTAAAACTCATTAATTAAAATGAAATTGCTGTGCATGAGTGTTCATTCATGCTTTCTTTGGGTGGAACACAATAATTAAATGATATTGTCAGAGGTAACATGTCAATTTATTGTTATCATTTTAAATAACACTACGTGTGTGGTGTAGCATTAAATTTTTTTTTTTTTTGGTTTAAGTAAAAAACCAAAACTGTCCTAATTTAAAACACATGGCAGCAACTGTGTAGAGCAAACTGATGGGGGGTTTATTGTAGGAAGCTGATATAGTTTTTATGGCTGTTAAAGGGACAATAATGAGGGTAGCACTGATTGGTTGCTCATGTAACAACGTCCCCTGATTGGGCACAGATGTCTTCTTTATTTCTGTCTTATTGAACTCATAGGGTGCCGAGGCTTCTTGTCTCTTATCAGCAGTCATATCAGCTCATACACAGACATTTACACGTGGTCAGGGTATTCGATTCACTGCTCATCTGAGATGTAATTTTTGTAGTTTCTAATTAAAGTTGTACATGAATTGCCTTTAATTAAACATGTACACTGTTCATTAGTGTTCCCTACCACTAAATTGCTTCATTTGGTGCGTAATTGTCATGCAAATAAACTCGTGTTGCTTAACAAATACCTCCGGCTCTCATTTATATGCTGCTGATTTTCGAAATATCAAGCAAGGAATAAATATTAAACAAATAAAATAAAAGATTCCACGTACACTAAACCTGACTGTTATATATTTTAGATTTAAGCCCGGTTTGCTCACTAAACAACCTCGATTATTCATGGCATGGATTCCACAAGATGTTGTAAACATTCCTTTGAGATTCAGGTTCATGTTGTCATGATCGCATCATTCAGTACCTGAACTCTGAACTCCTTGTCATGTTCATGAAACCAGTTTTCTTTAACATAGAGCCTGATGCATTATCATACTAAAAGTTATTAAAAGATGGTAAATTGTGGCCATGTATCGAGGTGCATTGTTAGCAACAATACTCAAATAGGATGTGGCATTAACAGAGTCATCGGTATTAACAGCGCCTAGGGTTAGCGCCTAGGGTTAGCGCCTAGGGTTAGCGCCTAGGGTTAGCGCCTAAC
The DNA here is from genome assembly GCF_030014155.1 of Tachysurus vachellii. Classification (NCBI taxonomy): domain Eukaryota; kingdom Metazoa; phylum Chordata; class Actinopteri; order Siluriformes; family Bagridae; genus Tachysurus; species Tachysurus vachellii. The sequence goes on from NC_083473.1 coordinate 24,001,964, forward strand.
CCTAACCATAACATCAACATAGTGTTGGCACCAAATTCTTCTACTTCTGTGTTCCTCAGACCAGGCTTCGTTATCCAGTTTAGGTCTGTTCCCACTGTACCATCAGCCTACTGGAACTTGACGTGATCTTTGTCCGTCGTAGTTCATCTATTTTAATGTTTGACGTGTTCTGAATCGTGAGATGCTTTTTAGCTCACCACAGTTGTACAGAGTGGTTACAGAACTACTATTCACTTGATGTTTTTTTATTTCTCTATGTAAAGTTAAATTCTAAGTAAACCGTTGAGTGTGAAAACCCCATGAGATCAGCAGTTCTGAAAATACTCAAACCAAAAATACTCCAAAATTCACTGCGATCACCTTTTCGCCATTCTGATGGTTGATGTGTTAGGGGTTTCTAATAAAGTGCTCAGCGAGTGTTGACTATGAATAAGAACATAACTTTAAAATTGGTGACATTCCAAAAAGAAATACAAGCAATAAAAAAAATGTTAAATATATTAGAAATAAATATCTTTTTGTTGTACCGATCTCAAAACTATTATTTGATATTAATTTTAAGCTCCTGCATCCAACAAATACACACAAAAAAGAGAGAAGAAGAATGAACACTTAATTACAGCTAAATTAGCACAAAGATGCATTTTAATTTCACCACAAATGGGTAGGAAAGGGAAAGCCTAACAATCTGTAATGGCAAACAATTATCACCTTATTATATATAGGTTTAAAAAATTGTCTCACTTTTCAGTTTCATTTTTTTATGACAAAGATTTATTTATTTATTTATTTATAAATTAAAGTCTATTAGGAATGTTAGGAACAAAGCCGAAGGCTGGTTCCAGCAGTTTGTATTCAGCCTCGATGAGGGATGAGAAAGTCATGACCTGGTTGGAGATGTGTGAGAGCTGCAATGTGCGAGAGCAGCACAGCTCATAGGAGACTGATGCTGTAAGCAGGATGTCTGATTCTAATGATGTGGCAGCGGCAGTCAGAAAGCTGGAAATAAGTTGGAGTGCTTAAAAAAAACCCCACAGTGAGTGGCAGTTCTATCGTCTGATTATCATGATATCTGCGGCAACACTGACAGGGTCCGAATCAATCCGTAAACCCAACCTGCCTTGTGTCAACAGTTTAGTCTGCTGGTGTAATTTTTTTTGCCACACTTTAGGCTCCTTAAAACCAGCAGTGTTTCTAATCAGGACCGAAGGAGTGTAGTAGGGTCTGGTGTTCCCTTTAAAGTGGCCGGCGAGAATACAGACTATTTTATCTGTGTGTATTAATAAGTGTGCATTAATTTAAACTGTAATTTAGATCGCTGGCACTTTACATAGTTACAGGCTATGCTCAAAGTGGGAGTTTGAGCAGCTTGTTTGCTGTCTGATATGTCACATAGATCGATAGAGCTTACTGCAGGGGGTGGATTGGCTAACAGCACAACGGAAGATGATATTGCAGGGTAGAGGGCTAATCAATGAAAAGTCTTGAACTTGGGAAACCCTTGTCATGTTTGTTAATAAACTGCAAGCTTTTTATTCTGGGAATGGGCAGTAACTCAGGAAGGCACTTGTATGTATAAGAGAATAAAAATATAGTACAGATGGGGATAAATGAGAAGCCAGGAGCAAACAGATACACCACACTTTATACATCGTTCATTCTGCGCTTTGTCATAACTGTGGTTTTCATTCGACTTTCATTTCGCCTTGGTAGGATTTCACACCACGACTGTGAAGAGACGACGTGGATTTCTCTAAAAAGTCTCACTCAAAAACTTACCGACGTCTTTTTCTTCTTTGTTGACTCTGTCTGGATCGCCGTCTACCTAATGGCTCATTTGCATTATCGATGAGCTCACCCTGTCACCTCTAACATAGACTCCGAAAAGAGAATAATTTTATGCAAATTAGATATTGATGTCTTAATGATTAATTGGCTTGTGAGTGTCATTAATATGCAGTAGTTGTCCTGTTATATGCATTTCTAATGACTTTGTATCACTCTGCTCAAACAAGTGGGAGGTTTTGGTCATTGAAGTGCTCGAAGGCCTTTTAGTATGTTTGTGCTGGGATCGAGAATTAGCTGCTAGCTTTAAGGAGGAAAGACAGGAAGGAAATAATTCAAAGTTAAACGATTCAGAGTCAATTCGGTGTTATAACGTGTGCCGTAAAAAATACAGAATTATTTTTACAAATAACTTTTAATTAGTTTGTTACAACGTCAAGACAATATCAAGAGTGAAATGAGCTACTTCGAGCTACTTCCATTTCTTTACAGCTCTTTCTCTGACACACACACACACACATACACACACACACACGCAGAGCGAGGCGGACTGGCAGGTCGCTCATCCATCTTCCCGTGAGACAGGTCGAAGTGGCCGGTTTTGCCCTTTTGATTCACAGATGGGCCGAGCGTGGCAGCCGTTTTAATTTTAAATGAAGTGGAGCCATAAAGTCTCTCGCAGACCTTCTACTCCATCATCCCTCTCCCACCCATCAGCACCTATCAGCACAGTCTAAAGAGCTGCCACTGGCCCCTACATGACTTAACACTTATTCAATAAAAGTACCCAAATTCACCCCAGATTGATCACAGGAAATAAAATCTCCCTCTCTCCTCACTTTCAACCTCAGAACATAATTCAGCCACAAAATGTAACATTTTAAACTACAATAGCTGTGTTAAATATTCTGAGATCCAGGCCAATGGAATAATATATAATCATATAAAAGTGTCTCCTTTTTTCACCGTCAGACACTCGAACAGGCTGGAGGTTGGATATCGAGGGGATTTTTTAAACCCTCTGCTTCATCATTACATTTCTCACTGATCAATGTGTTGTTGAGTTCAGATCATTTTTGCCTGTGACTTTTCACCATGTAGTAGTTCACAGTTCACACCGAATTTAGTCTCGTCACCTGGATCTCTTATCTTGCTAATGATTACCCCTATACGGTCTGTATACGGTCTAGAATTATTGGCACCCTTCATAAGCATGAGCGAATGTAAACGTATAAATGAAATGCACATGCAGTAAGTAATAATTTGAACCTTAATATATATGTGATGCTACAGTACACAACTTTATTTTAACACACTTTTTTGCTAACACTAAATCTTATTTAATAATCAATACTAATGTGAATAGTGACCCAAAGAACCACAAACTCTTTTCTAACCCTAACCCATGCACAACAATTGAGTATGTATGGAAATGGAGTATAATAATAATAATGATAATGATATCGTAAATGTTATTAGTATAATACCGTTTTAGGTAGATGGAGAGAGAGAATGTTATTTCACTCTTCCAGACTTTTGAATCTTTTTGTAATTGATTTATTTTCTTGCTTGTGCTTGTATCTATCTATTATCTGATTTGTTTAGGTCAGCTACATCTGTCTCCGTTCTACTGAAAGCTCTCCAGGTTTTCTCTGTGCTAATGACTTGCATATTTGGGCCAAGGCACCAATTTAAAGAACTTTATTTATAATCTTTCTTTTATACAAATGCTTTTTGCCCTCTCTCTCTCTCTCTCTCTCGTAGGGTCCCGGTAATTCTGGACTACTGATCATATAAAAAAACATTGACATTGAATTCTCTTGTACAGTATAAGCCCCAGACCCTCTTTGTCTGTACTGATAATTAACCCCAATAAATGTGTACACATATAAATATATGGCACTCACAGGCATTTCAGCAGACCCAGCATTGCTGCTGGAAAAACTTGGAGTATCAAACATGACATGTGTGTGTGTGTGTGTGTGTGTGTGTGTGTGTGTGTGTGTGTGTGTGTGTTTGTGAGTGTGTGAGACAGGTAGCTGAACCCAACATGCTCGTGTAACCTGTGTCTTTAGGAAGGTTAAAGCAGAACTCGGCAAAGTGAGAGACACAGCACAAGTGACACAATGACTGCTGTCCTGCCTGATTGGCCTGACAATCTCACTCATCCTGAGGTACAGGGAGCTGTCTGTCTGTCTGTCTGTCTGTCTGTCAACAGTGTGTGTGTGAGCGTGAGAGAGGGAATGAGAGAAGGGGCAGAGAGAGAGAGATAGAGAGAGAGAGACTTTGACTGACAGCACTATGGCAGCACTTGTCACCCATGACAGTGACACTTGCGTGACATCATGTATACTACAGACATTTGTGTGTGTGAGGTTGTGTGTATGGGCTTGTTAGGTGCAATAAGCTGTACTTGTGTCCTCTTGTATATTGTTGGAATTTTCCACCATTTAGCCTTGTCATGTTGTCACTATGTATTGATTTATTACACAAAACTAAAGACATTCAGTTGAAGAGTAGTGAAGCCTTATGTAATAACCGGAAAACAGTGTGTGTGTGTGTGTGTGTGTGTGTGTGTGTGTGTGTGTTTGTTTCATGTAAGACCCAGTTGTAGAAGGGCACAGACGTTGATGGAGCAGAGAATGGCAGATGCTACTAGTTCATGCACATAACTGTTTCCTCCTTCTTCATGCCCTAACACAAGCCCCGCTGGCAGATGCTCAGCAGTGTGAGTCCTGTCTGGATTATTGTAAAATTGTGTTTTGTTATTCAGCATCGAGAGTAACATCATATTACCCTATTAGTGAAAGATGACCCAATTAAAAAAGCTCAATATGCTTATTTTATCCCTCTTAATTATGTAGTTAACCGAATGGTAATTGTAGGTGAATGAAATTCTCTCTATGTTTAATGTCAGCAGCTGCTGTCATGGAGCCATCACAAGATCTCAAGCTGATAAACTTCTTTTTTTTCCCGCTTTGGGACTGAGGCACAAGACAGACAGCCAATTTCTAGCTGCTGATGTGATTGATAAAGCCTCAGTGACAGACTGGAGTAGATCAGTCCTATTTGCTTTGATACATATAAATAGGAAATTAAGCAGCAACATTGTCAGGGTTAATTAGCAGAGAGGGAAGTGTTGTCTCATCTGTCTGACATTCTGAGTTTCCTGTAAAGTCCTATTGTCATCTCTGTCTCTCTCTCTCACAAACACACACACACACACACACACACACACACACACACTATCCTTGTGTGGTCCTTCCATTGATATAATTATTAATGCAGCTAATTAACATTATATGGAAACCTCAATCTAATTCTAACGTTAATCTCATTAATTAAAACACAATCTGTTTTTTTTTAGGTTTTTAAAAATAATATCTGCTCTTGTGAAAATGCAGGTTTCCCTTAAATGAAATGAAATTAAACGCTTTGTGACAATAAAATGTTAAAAGCGATATACAAATATAATTTAAACGAATCTTTGTTGGTGTATAATTTGGAGCAGTTTTTCTACTGCCTCATTAATTGTCTTATATAAACTGTAATAATAATAATAATAATAATAATAATAATAATAATAATAATAATAATAATAATAATAATAAGGCTTGAAGAACCTTTTTAATAGCTACAGTTGTGGAGGTCCATGTGATTAGTGCACTATCCAGGTGAAGGACAGTGAGTCCTCCAGCAGCTTTGTCTTCACTACTTTACCTGATTCAGTTGGTTGATTCTCCCTGACATCGAACCCTCACTTGTTAGCAGCACAAGTGAGCTGACATGAGAGCGAGAGAGAGAGAAAGTGAAAGAGCGGGGGAAGAGCCATAAGTCATTACCCGCTGGAAATAGCACATCATTGAAAAGATAAGCGCAACAATGAGTTCCCATTCCCTGATAAGTCTCGGGGGTTGCCGTGTTATTTCCTCTCTCTTATATATATGGTTCCTGTTATTGAATTTAGCTCAGAATAAATAGCAGTGCCGGTGATGTGTCCACTCTCTCAAGCTACCTCACACTCGTTCTCTCATTCTGGTCATGGATCTCTTTTGTCTTTGTCCTTATAGCATCTTTGTGCCTGTGTATGTGTGTAGTTCTGGTCCACCGTTACAAGACTGTGTTGCTCTTCTCGTTATCGTACTTCGGCAGTGAAAAGACTGGAGGTGATTTTGCTCCGACGTTTAGAACGTTTTCTCAGAATTAACGATGAAATTATTCAGTTATTTTATAAGCTTCTTATAAGATAAAGATTACATATGAACAAGAGCTAATTTGATTTCATTTCAGTCTGCTTCTCTCAGACTAAACATTAAAATCTGTCTATGCGTCATGAAACAGCTCGAGAATCTCCTGTGTTTTTATCGAATTCACTGTCAAAGCCGTTTCTCGTCACTGCTCTTGATTAAGAAACGATCCATTAAGCGTATGGAAATGAATGTATAAGAAGTGAATTGATCCCGGCGTCGGGAAGCTATGATGAAAATAGGAGAGGAGAGAAGGAGCTGACCTATCGAAGACATACTCAATGCTATGTCACTTTTCCACCAGGTCTAATCAGTTAGCAGCATGTGACGACCTCACAGAGAAGTCCATCTTCTTTATACTCATTTGTGTGAGACATGTGGTCTCCAGACCCGGAGTGTCGTTGGTGTACCGCTCTAAATGTTTTAGCTTTTCCTAACCAACTTATTTAACTTAATCGTTTTAATAAAAGTAACGTAAGCACGATCCCATCAAAACACACCAGGCAGTGTGGCAAAATCTTTTTTATGGTGTGTTGGCCTGTGTGTAGACCATTCAAAAAAGATTTGTGTGAATAAAATTCATAATTAATAACATAAAGGTCTAACGAGCAGCAAAGAGACGCATTAAGAAAACCCCTCAATTGCTTTAATATATCCCACTACACTGAAAGGAAAGTGCTTCCACAGTGTTTAGATACTATGGATGTGCTAGATTAGGCTGATTTAATTTGACAGCTCCCACACTCATCATCGTCGGGAATGACAGAGCTGCTTAAACGTGAAATGCCCTCTGAGTGAGTGGGGAATCCAGCTGCACTTTGATACGCTAATCGTTTTGGCTAATTAATTGAATCGTTAATTTACAACACAGCTTCATTTTTAATCGACTGCTTTTGGATAAGACAGCTTTACTATTAATGCTGGGAGACATTAACTTCGGGGCTCACGCATTTAGGCTTTAAGTTTGTGTTTAAGCAGAATGGAACATTTTTCTCCCTGGTTCACTTTTTCGAAGAGCTGTCAGGTGTTTAACAGATGTTATGTGCGTGTGTGTGTGTGTGTGTGTATGTGTGTGCGTGCGTGTGTGTGAGTGTGTGTGGGAGAGATCACCAACTGTGCCTCTCATTTTCAACAGTAGAGAGTACAGATGTGCTACAGGTGTAACACTCGTAAGTTGATGTCAATCATTCACTTCTCCAGGGTGCTTTGGACAAAACTCAGACATGTTGAGCCGTTGGATTTGTTTCTGACATCTGTGTCTGTCTGTCTGTCCAGTTTCTACTTTGAAAGAAAGACTTTCATTGGTTCTTTCTATGGAAGAATATTGACATCTTTGCACATATTGTGTTTTTTTGGGAGTTGGGTGGAAACAGACACTCAGAGAACATATCGAACTCTGCAGAGAAAGTAAGACGCTGGAGCTGGAAAGCAGACGCTCAAAATCATCGTTTCTACAATCACAAGCTTGCACAATGGAACCGAGCAGGAGACCAACCTCCAGTGTTGATTTCCTTCATTCAGTGATTTATTCTATTCATTGCTAATGCATGTTATCTGTGGTGAAAAGTAAAGTCCAGATTTTCACTACAAACACCGCAATGCCTGATGTGACCGCTTTAAACACAGAAGACTCTCAGAACATAAAATATTTCTTTTGTCAAATGGATGACAGTGAGATCTTTATGTTGGAATTTTATAACAATTTGGTGACTTTAAGTTGAACAATTCAGTTGGGTTTTAATGTTGCTCCTCTGTTGTTTGCCAGGAACACACAACAATACAATAAACAGGAGTAAATAAAGTCTAAATACAAGATGGTATGAGATGTGTGTCAGACGTACACTAAATACCCAGGAAAGTATGCGCACAAGATTGCACACACAATGGAACGATTTCAGAAAGGTTATATGTATACAGAGCAGCCTGCATCTTCATTTTAGTGTAAGTTGTATACTGTATATAAGTGTGTACGTGACGAATAAAAAATCTTGAATCTAGAAACTCTGAAATGTAAACTGTATACTCAGCAATCAGTCAGTTTAACTGGCACAGAGTTTAAGATTAGGGGGTAATATGACCGTTCTTCCCTTTTTATATAACCATGTGTGTGACATTAAACAGAGCCCAACTACATCATACACCATCAGATGAGATCAGGTTCCTCAGTTACTGCTCAAAAAAACCTCAGCACAATGGACAAAGGAGTTTACAGGAGTTGGATTGGGTGGATGGTGAAATAATATGATTGTGTGTGTGTGTGCGCATGTGTGTGTGCGCATGTGTGTGTGTGTGCGCATGTGTGTGTGTGTGTTTTGGGAGGGGATCCATTCAGGGCTGTGTGGAAAATGACAGAAGCTGTGTGAGATAAGCAACACTGTCAAGCAGGACAGCAACAAAATGCCCCCATCTTCTTCCCCGAAATCCCCCCCTTACTCACACACACACTGATAACAATTAGATGTAATTGGACAGTCCAGTGTGGCTTAGTGCTCTGCTTGTTGGCTCAGTGTGTGAGCTCCTTCCACAGACAGTAAGGGAGATGATGGCTGATTGAAGGAACGCGAGGGTTAGTTAAGCCCTCGCAGTGTCCCTGCTTCTTACCACTGCCAAGGACACACTTTCAACCATCTCCTTCGGCTGTCAAACACCAGTCTGTACCAATACACATGATGTATTTATGTACATTGTGCAGAAACAGTGCAAGATCTACAACAGCTTAAGAATATAAACACTAGTCATGTTAAATATTATTTGCATCCCATCAATACACTCCATATGTAATGAAATTTTTTTCCACGAACATCACACAACAGTTCGGACCAATAACAAAACCACGTAAGATGCACATTGCATACAGAATCCTAGAGATACGTAAAACTGTAAAATTGTAAAAAGTCACATATGTGACTCACTTCTCAGCAGAAATGCAGAAAATGAACTGTGTAAAATATCTAAATATACTAAACACTACATTTTTAATATACTAAACTGAGCTTCAGATTACAATTAAAAAAACCCCACATTAGTCTTAATAATTTGCACATTTTTACCTGTTCAGTGATATTTTAGTTTAAACTGTACATCCTCACTAATATACAGTACTTATGCTTGCATGTACAGTAGGGATGAAGCTCCATCAATGAGATGCTGAGATTTGTAGACAGAAACACCTATGTTTACATGGAAACTCCTTAAAGTCACTGCTGATAGGTTATGTGTTAAAATGGAAATTTATGGATAAAATATCTAGATATGATGAAGAAATTTTGAATGAGCAACCGATATATAAGCAAAAGGATTTTATTCCTAAGAGTTTGTGCATCTGCATTTTGATTACGCTCGCTTTTATGTTTAAAGCAGATATCTGTGTATGTAAACCAAACCGCTCTCGTAAAGGGCTTCACTGCAACATTAAATGCACAGTTGAGCTAAATAAGGTTAGCTCTTTATAGCACAAGAGGAAAACGAATGGACAGAGACGATGCTTTATTTTTTCACTGTAATAACTTCAATGCATGCCTAAATCAATGGGGGCGGACCGGAGGCAATGATATTAGCCTAACTGCAGGGAATTAAATATAGTGATGTGTGCTGGGACTTGCTTGAGAAAAAAAAACAGATTTGCATTGTAGTAATGACAGCTCATTAAAGGCAGTGCGAGACCTATTGAACAGCAGTCCATAAGGCTAAATTATAGTTGATCCAATTGTATTCTGTGAAACAAACCTATAACTCTGTCCCTGCTATAAACACTGATTTTTTTTTTTTTTTTTATTCGTTGCAAAATACATCGGACAAATATTTTATATTGTGTTTTTTTAGAGATTGCACAAAACATAGAATACATCACCTAAAACATGTCCTCAGCTCACTCAGACTGCAGGAATCGTGTGCTACAAACACTTCACAGTTATAAAAACAAGTTTACTGTTATAATACTGGCGTATATGAGGTTTTAGTCTCTGTGAATCACTTACAGGCTCCAGAAGATAACTTCAGAGCTGCAGACATAAATAGATCCTGAAGAAAACGTCATCGAGTCACATTTACTCAGGTTATTTCTTCTTTTTTTTGTGAGTTATGGTTCTCCTTCAGATGATTAATTGTTTCAGTAAACATTTGGCAAATGCATTTGAAGCCTCATGCAGAAATACAACACTGGACAACACTTGCCGGTCTGTTGTACTGGTTTCACTGTGAATTTGAAAGTTCTTGTTTTTCGTTTTTTTTTTAACAGGCTGTAGCTTTATGTGTGTTTGTCATTAGGCGCAGATTGTTCCACAGGCACCGATGGGACAGGAATTCAAAATTTATGATCCGTGTGTACACTTCTTCAATCCGGCTTAACTACAGGAAATGCTACAAGCACTTTTGTTGCTATTTCTGACAGCATCGAACCGAGCTGTTGCCAGAGCCACCAGGGGGTTGACTGGTACCAAAAACACAGCTCTAATGAAGCAGCCTTCTGCATGGCCATGTGTGTTTGCGTTTACTGAAGGCAGTGGTGGTGGAAAGTGAAGTTTGTCTTCCTCACAGTAGGCTACTCCCTAGGTATGTTTCTATTACTCCCAAACCCCTTGTCGCTTTTGAGGAGCTCTCCCTCCCGTTTTTATTCCTGTGTATGAGTGTGTGTGTGGGATACAGTACTGCATATATGCTCCTTTATGAATTCTACCTGTAAATAAATTAAGGTACTGGCATCATTTTCCTACACAACAGTGAAGTGTTTGCGTTGCTGGGGGGGAGAAGGGGTGGATACCTGTTACAGCACTCCGGTCCCCTTTTTTTAAACTTTAATAATCTCCAGCTGTCAGGGACAACCTGACCTGCCACTTCTGCTTATAACTTGTCTCCTAGGCATGAAATAATTAAAGGTGCCAGCCAGAGACAGAGTCACTGCAGTAGGCAGAGGCTGAGAGAGAGCCAGGAAGGAAGGGACATTATTAGATAAATAGCCCTTGAAATGGAAAGTGTGCACAAAGCAAGAGGTGCGATTTTCTGGGCCCTGGCCCCGTCCTTCTCCTCGAATGTCCCTTGGTAGTGCTAAAGGGGACAGATTGGGAGACCTGGGCTGTCAAGTGCCCTGACACAGTGAAATGATCTACTATCTCCAAACCTACACTAACTTGTTCTGTATGGGTTTGGAAAGTGGAAAGTGGAAGAATTGTGACACTCCTGTCTCTTAATTGCCTAGTTAAAGCATGTTAATACACTGCTGTATTTGAAGTGTTTAGGATTTTTAAGGCGATTTTATCTGCGCTGCGTTCAGGTGCGCAGTCGGCTGAAATAAGCGACAGAATAGTTTGCTTTAGCACCTGGATGTTCCAATGTGAATAGATAAACGCTCATCTGAGGACACACCTACAGTATATAGACTTAGATATTTAAGATATACTTTATATTGTACAAAACCTTCTATTAGTGTTAACTTCTTGAAATCGGTTCTTGCCTTGAATAAATTCTCTGTTTTTTTCCTGGCAAATAGTTGGTTAAAAAATTATATATGATGTTACTATTGAAATTCCTCATTAAGAGAAATAAAACCAGGACTTTTAATACTCCGGTTACATTTGGGAATAAAGGTCTTAGCTAAGAGAATAACTGTGTTTATGAGTCTCCTAAATAAAATCATTTCATTTTCTTAAATTGAAATGTGAGGAGGCTGAAAGACAAAACACAACCACGTTATTGAGTCTTAAAGGATTTTCATATAAACCCAAATGTTCAGTGAATCCACAATGTAGATGACAAAAGCTACAAGAAAACAAATCTATAAACATTAATCTTTAAAACATTAATAGGATACGTGCAAGAGAATATTAAGATTATTTTTTCATGTCTTTGTTTAAGATGTATATGGAGGCAGGCTTTACCCACTGTAATGGGTCATTCTCTAGTATAATAAAAGGCCCAGGAATATACAGACATATATACAGACATATATACAGACATATATACATACATATATACAGACATATATACATACATATACATACATATACAGACATATATACAGACATATATACAGACATATACATATATATACAGACATATATATATACTGTACATATACATACATGTATACAGACATATATACAGACATATATACAGACATATACATACATATACATACATATATACAGACATATATACATACTGTACATATACATACATATATACAGACATATATACAGACATATACAGACATATACATACATATATATATATACATATATACATACATAGCACTCAGTTATGTAAATCTCAAATAAAAAGCATAATGGAACAGTATTAACTTAAGGGGACCTACTCTTTAACTCCTGTCTGTCTCTCTCGCCTCTTCTCTCTCTTTCTCCCCCTCTATACATCATCCCCTCCTTTCTAAATATTTACCACCCCTTAACCACGTTTACAGATTCATTTTCAGCACGCGCGCCTTTATTGACTGACAGAGAGGCTGATTACTGAAGCATTCGGGCCCATCGTGTGACGTTCATTCCTCAAGCAGCAGGGCTTTACCCGAGAATAACAATCCTGTCAAATTAACCACGGGGGTCTAAATTATTCAAATACTGTAAATCCTCCCTCTATACCACTTTCCCTGCGCATAATTTGTCTTTTCATTGTTGCCAATTTACTGGCAATACTATCAATTAATGATGCCAGCTTCCTCTAAATGGTGCTGGGGAAAAATGTGTCAACACGTTGGCTGGTTTGGAGGAGAGGAGCTGGCAGACGCTGTATTTAACGTCTGCTTTCATTCATTACCCTGACACTTCTACACTCTTCTATCTCCGTAGGAAAAAAACCCAGTGTGATTATATTAGCTTTCTCTTTTGCTGCTTATCTCCTCAGTGTTAAGTAGTTTCATTGTGCATGCAAGGTGTCTGATAGTGTTAATATTTTCCCCTCGTAATTAAAAGAAGCTTAATAGAATTTAATTACAACACGTGTATAGTTTCAGTCGTCGTGTTCCTCGTGTTCTCACGGCTCTCTTATTCAGGACAATGCTGTAGTACATACATAAATAAATCTTAATAAATAAAGTAACAGATCGCGAGGGGTGAGAGAGATTATGGGTAACCTAATTACGTCTTTATTGATTCAGATGTTTATTTAGCTTTGAGAATTGGTTTATGCTGTTCTTCTAATGACCCCATCAGTTAGAAGATAAATAATACTAATCAAGTTATGATGAATGTAGGACTATATGCTAATGCCTGGAAAGAATAAGTCAGTGTCTCGATGCACAAGACCAATTATAATAGTAATAAGAAGCAGTGAATAAGAAAATATTTTCACTTTTCCATGTCGTGTGTTTATTTCCACATTATAGATGAATTCAACACATTTATATGAATTCAGTGTGCTCTATTTTCAGAATACATTGTGCTAACACTATATTTAAAATAATTATTTTAATTCTAGAAATGATCATTTTCATTCATTCTAATTATATATGATGCTCAGAATATTTAATTCCATGTCAGTTACTAGGATTATTTTATTAAAGATTACTTGACATAATTTGAAGATACAACACCATTAGTTTTCAAGATTTCTATGATAAAATAAAATTTTAACACCTTCTACACTCTTTTACTACTGATACTGCACTAAGGACATCAAAATAATAACAAGAAAGGGAAAGCGAGAGATAGTGAGTCTTGAAAACACTAGATAATTGTTTAATTTAATTGCTGTAACTACTGTTGTCATGCAGCCATCTTCAGCTATCTATTCCTGGACCTCCTTGATTGGTGCTGCTTCCGTATTAAAGGGAAATGTAGACTTGCATGTCATGCTATTGATCACACCCATCACCCAGCAGTCAGACAGGGGAGCTCCATCTCTGACAGAGGAATAGGAATAGATCTGCATGTAGAATAGCCACAGTTCAGTCCAAATAGTGCCGTACTGGGAATAACAAGGAATTTTCTCCCCTGCAGATTCACTCTTATAGGGCTCTGTGAGGTCAGTCAGCGGGTGGGTGGGTGATATGACTTTGGGCAGAAACCCAGGGTCACTTTGTGTTGTCACTCCAATCTTATCACCAATTAATTTCCTTCTCCCACTCCTTTGGAAACGGTGGCAGCTGGCAAAGTCAGTCTTTAGAGAAACCCAGTACAGTTTAGTATGCTGGTGAATGAAGGTTTGTGAGCTTCCTGCAAGATGCCAAACACTGTGCTGTGATACTCAGAAACGACAGGGACTCTCTAAACCTCCTTCAACACCCCAGTTACAGAAATACAGAACCAACCAATTCAGCTAAGCCTTGTCTGATGCTGGGATGCCAAGAAAGAGACTCAGATTGAGACTCTAAGGTGTAGAGATTCTAAATTTCTTACTTAGCATATCAGTCAGTGTCAGACATGAACTAAATGTGCTGAAGTTCCTAATGTACTGCAAAAATATGAAAAATTACACTCACCTGAGCAGAAGAGACGATAGACAACAGAAACTGACCAATATATGAAAAGAAGAGAAAAAGAGAAATACTACGCAGTACAGTAATGCTGTCTTGTAAATGTTTAACTTGGTGATCTGAGCTTCATTTCTTTTATACAGTGACAATATTTTTAGTTATTGTTAGTGTTATTAAAAGTATTAATAGTAACAATATACTGTACATATTTACTAGCGCAAATCTAACAATAAGACAAAGATTATAATAAATAATACAGAATGCAGATAATGTTTTTCAGGACACTGTAGTCTGTAGTAATAAATGGTTTGACACCTGGGTGAGAGTTTGAGGCCCATCAGAGATGAGTAGTGATGATATTTTGCACCCAAGTGCAGATTATGAACACTGATGTTAATTATGAAGGAGGAAGGACCTGCGTTAAACTGGCATTAAGGTAGCCTTTAGGCAAATCCATTTTTTTTTGCAGAGCAGTTCTGTCTCACGTAGTTAGGGAGGTGAAGGTCAAAGAAATTCTGATGACATTTTGTGCTGTCTAGACTTTCTGAGTAGAGCATTACTGAAAATGATGTTGCTAAACACAGTGTGAACAATGGGAAGAGATCATATTTATGTCTAATATTTATATTTATTATATTTATTATTTATTTCATTGATAATTCATTTCTGCTCAATCTCTAAAACAACACGTTGCAGTAATACAGTCAGTAATGCAGAGGTCCGAGGATCTGTCAGCTAAAGTTATTATTGTATATTTTTTTTTGCAGTCCATCATCATCATCATCATATTATTATTATTATTATTATTATAATTTAATATTATTATTGTTATTATTTTTTTTCACTAAATATTGTACCAGGTTTATTTGCATAATTTATTTCCATAATTCATAACCATGATGAGAATCAAACAATCATATTTACCTTTCCAATAGCTGGGAGCATTTTGAGGGAAAAACATAACTCCAGGACTTATGGACTGCCAGAGAACATGCATAAACCTTTAAATGAAGTTTACATAATCACATTTTATTAAACATATTTGCCATAAAAATCACAGTTACACATTTTATACAATGGTAAGTTTATCAATAATCATAAGAAGTGTAGAAATGTGTTTGTAAAGCAGTGACACAGATAATCAGGCTGTATTCACTGTCTCGTTGTTCACATGCTGCAACTTCGCCAGTCCTCCAGGTTTCACTGAAACAATGTGCACGCTCGTGTTGGAGGTATGTGCAGGAGGCATGTGATGGGGAATGTAGAAGTTAGCATGGACTGAACTCGTGTTGATGACGCGCTGCAGCCTCGACTCACACCTGAAGGTGTGGATTCAGGGTTAGCTGTGAGAAAGTAGGACAACAAATGAGCTAGCAATAAAAAAGAAAAGAAATAGATGACGGTGCTACAGTGGCAGGTCCAGTCCAAACAGATTTACTTGCAAATTTGCAGTCAGTTGGAGAAAAAAATGTAAATAATTAGAATATTTAGTCATAATTACTGGGACTGTAATTAGTCACTTAGTGCCAACTGTTACCACTGACTCATTGTTAAGTTTCTTTCTTTCTTTCTTTCTTTCTTTCTTTCTTTCTTTCTTTCTTTCTGAGGCTAAACCTAATGAAGTCTAACATCCTCTTTAAGTGAGCTTTGTGTCAAGGCTCGGTACTGAATGAGTTGTATGATTGAAAATGCTCTGAAAATCAGTATGTACTGTAGAATGTACAGAAGGCTTTAGAATAAGATGTGTGATTTGCCAGAGATGCAACCAGATTAAAATGTCAAGCTTTAGAGTTATAGACAATTTACAATTTAAGAATAATTAAAGTATACAAGAAATATAAAAGGCACAAGCATAGAAGACACACTTTTAGACTCATCATGAAACTCAGGTTTGATCAATATGCAGATTAGAAGTGATCCCCATTGAGAAATTTCCCCATTGTGGGACGAATAAAGGCATGTCTTATCCCAGTTCTTCACACGCCAACCATTTTGGACTGTGTTTGCTAACTGGAACATGATATACTCTTCGATCTTATGATGCCATAATATCTGCCACATGATCATTAATAAATCCACTGACTCTGGACTGTAAAACACTGTATATGTGTTCTGTATTACTGTCTGGGTTTCACCCTGCTGACAGGGAAGAAGAGTTTTCTACTCACCATTATTAGATTTCTTATTTTACTTTTTAAACTTCCGTCCGTGTGTAAGGAGTTTTCTAGCTGTTGATGCTGGTGTATCAGGCCTCTTGTTTTGCGAGTGACGTCTCCGTGAGATGTAACATGTGGTCCTCAGCGGGAGTTCAGCCTCATTTCTGGAATCGAGCCAGATGCACTGTTTAGCATTATTACTCCTGCTGAAGCTCGGCCAGAATCCCTCCACTCCCAGCTGATAGCGCTTATCAATATTTTATTCTAATGGTGGGAAAATACAGGCTCACAGGTGAAATAGTGTCTGTTTAACTGTGTTTAGGTTTGTTTTGTGTCATACATGCCATAGATACCAGAAAATATTGTCTTTATGAAGTCAGATGATACAGAGAAATAATTAAGGAGAGATTCTACATGGGACCAAAGGGTTCTTTAAAACCATGAAGTATAAGTGGCGATGTAGTAATTAATATAATAGCAACATGATATTCTGTTATAATAATTTGGAGCATGCAGTAAAAGGAGCAGTAACAGCAGCATCCAATTAAAGAACCATGATATTCAAAACTGAATATCTTTAAGATTTTTTATTTTTGCTTTGAAACATATAATATTTTCATCTGCTTATTATGGATTTTAGGCTTTCAAGTACTATTAAATAATATAAAAAAAGAGCAATCTGTTTCCTCTGCCCTTTGCCCCGATTACAAAATGCAAAAAGAAAAGTTACCTATGATCCGCAGTCTGTTAATAACAATGACATTTACAGCATTTGTAACAGAAGCCCTTATCCAGAGCGACTAAGATTTTTTAACTCATTTTATACAGCTGAGTAACGGAGGGTTAGTGGCTTTGCTCAGAGGCCCAGCATTGGCAGCTTGGTGGACTGGGGATTCGAACTCACAACCTTCCGAACGGTAGTCCAGCACCTCACTCACTAGGCTACAACCTCCCCCACATTTAATTAGATGCTCTTATTTAATTTGGTGCAGATGCCTATACACAGATGGTTTACCTATACTGACGATCCTCTACATAGCAGAACACCCTGCATCAAAATATTTAATGACACACACCGGTCGTAACGACTGCTGCGTTCCTCGTCCGTCCGTACGCCGCAGAGCCTCACGGTGCTAGATCTGATTGTCATATTTATGCTCTCAGCCACCAGGGTGCCATGAAAAAGCTTTGGTAATCTCTGGTGTCATAAAAATCATATACTTGTGCTTTTATTTGGTGCAATAAACCTTGCTGTGGGGGGAATAAAGCCTCCATATGGTCTATTGTCTTTAATGTTATGTAAACCGAAGAAGTGTTAGATTTAAATGATATTAACAAGATCTGAATCACACTTCATACTGAGTTCTTTATTTACACCAGTCAGCAATTTAAAATATACATTAACTTTATAACTTTAATGCACAAAACTTACAGACAGATGTTCTGATGTTTCAATGTAAATTCTCGGCCTTGGAAGACGTCGGTTGACTAACACCGGCAGGATCGTCCCATCCTCGCTGCACACATTTGCATCTTTTTGAAGCAAACGAATGCGGTGTACATTTTTCTTTATAATAACTGTGTGAGAAGTTCACCAGCTACTACAGGCCAAGGTTAAGCTTATTATTTTTGATTCCTGTCCCTTTTTTGTATTTGACAGAACAAAAAAAGAATAAGCCACCCAGCTAAAACTGATTATGAAAAATACACCACCTTTCAACTGACCTACATAATCCATTATGTAGCGAGCTATTATGGAAATTGCCTTTTGTGGTGCATGTGTTGAATTCGGGGACTCATGCTTCTTCGTCAGAGTTCCAGAGTGCTTCGCTGTTATAGTTTGCAACCTACTCAATTAAGTGTTTCAATCTATCTGTATTTTAGCTGCACGTAGGTTGGAATCTTTTTTCAAAATATCCCATGTAATGTATGAACATATTGTGGTAGCAGAAGATCTTTAAAATACACTTGAGGTTTTGTTTATTTCTCATGTTCTGTGTCCGTATAGCCGGCAACTCCACCTATTTATACTGTTATAGAATCAGTAATAATAAGCTGATGTTTTAAGGCTTATATTTTTCCAGTAGTTTGCATCTTGGATGTTTGCGTCACACTTAATAATGCCTCTGTGCTGATTCAGAAATCAATACTATTCAAATTATTCAAAGTTTTCTTTGTGTGTGCACGTTGATGGTGGGTTTGTACCGGACCCTGAGCCTCGCTCTAAACTCCAAGCTATGAATAGGAGCATGCTGACAGTGAAATATGGCTCTGCTATGGACTCCCTCATTTCTAATGAGAACAGAGTGTTCTTGTCCTCTGCTCATTCTCAACGTGTTAATTTAACTGAATCAGGGCTGCAAGATGCACCTTTATTCTCAACTATTGGGAATTTCTTGAAAGAAGATATAAAAAGAAGCATTTTTTTCTTACCTTGTTTAATATTGTCATTTATTCCGCTTTGAGTATAGTAGACACCGAGGAAAAATAATTCTTAAATAATTCATGAAATAATCTGTATTAAAAAGTTGTCTTTTAATAGTTGCACGAAATACTCAATTTTATTTCCTTTTTTATTTCCTGATTTTCTGTTCTCTCTGAAATGCAAATGCTCTCTTCCTCCTGCATGGCAGCTGAGCAGGAATTTTTCATACACAGAGCTGAATGCAAATCACATAGTTCAATTCCATCAAAGAATGTTAAAACCAAAAGTCTATAATAGAAGTAATTTAATGAATTTTTCAAGAATGCAAATCCACGGCCTCTTGGAGCACAGTTTTTCATCAGGCATTAAGCTGAATTGAGTTGGGCAACTTATCTTAATAGTTGATCTGAGTGCGGTGGCTCTGATGAGTGTGGAGGCCTCAGAGTGTAATCAGCGCTTTGCCTCCTCTAGCGTGGCTTTTTTTTTTTCTCTCTTTTTTTTTACAGGGACCAACTCAGAATTAGCCCCACTCATGCTCCGGTGGACACAAATATGACAGCCGCACCATTGATATACGCAGTTAATTACTTTCAGATGATTATTAAAGGAGCCAGCCTCTCTTCCAATTTTGGAGTCTCCCATAATAGCAGTGGCCTGTTTGAAGAACCTCGGCATTACAGCTCTTGAGTTCTATAACCCAACTGGGAATAGCTGAAAATGTATTCTAAATATTAACGCCCCATTATTGTGTAGGATACTGTGGAGTAATGCTCCTATTTAAGCTATCATTAGGCACAGCGCAATCACCTAGTAGAGAGGTCTATCTCAGTAGATTTAGATTGGCCAGTTGTGCTTCATCTTTTATTACTTCTGCCCTGCTGAGTGAATGGTGAATGTGGGTCTCAGTGATCCCACTAGCATCACCTCACAAGACAGATTTGCTTCTTACCGAAGAGACAAGCAATGTAATTAGACCTATGACACTATTAGGGTTAAAGCTAATAAAGCTGTCGCATGAACTACAGGCCTTGTGCCCCTACTAATTAACGCTGCATTACAAGAGAAGACGTCGTCTTATGTGCAACAGTCACATGCCGAATTCAGTAAAGTCATGTTTAACCCTTATATTCTGGTTGCCTGTGTTTACATTCTGTATTAAATATAATTACAAATCATTCTTTGAAATCTATTATATTATATTATATTATATTATATTATATTATATTATATTATATTATATTATATAGTGACTGTATGTAGGTCATGTTTATCTGGGACTAAGTTAGAACCTTTTAATTGTTCCTGGTAAATACAAAACAAGTGTTTTCCCATTAGATATCTGCATGTTCTCTTGCACCAAGCAAACAAAGAGGATTTGTGTGTGTATAATATTCATAAACACTGCTTATATGTCTAATGAGTGATATGAAGATGAGATATTGGGGATAATTTAGAATAAACTGTACATTTATATATTTTTGGTGAAATTGTTGGTTGGTCATTAGGCGCTGGAGGGTTGATTTAACTTCAGTTTTTATGATTTAATTTAAAGACAAAGAGAACACTTTCTAAACATTATGTACATGCAGAGCGATAGATAGCACGGCTCAGGTTGAGACAGACAGCTGTTCATTTTGCTTTAATATTGATTTAATGCATATGGAGCACAATATACAGAAAGTGATACAGGGTAATAATTTTACAAGAGCTTTAAAAAGCAACCTTTACTTATTTTTTCTATTTATGCAGCACAGGCGTTGAACTGAATGGCACGGAGGGTGTATAATTACATCAATTTAAATGGACATTATTTTAGCCTGCGCTAAACAAGCCACTGGAGCAGAAAATTGTCCAGTTTCATCCACACTCACTATAAACACCTCAGGAAATATGATGATTTCCCTCTTCGTCTCTTCAGTAAATCCCTCAAGTGTTCGCCCGTTCTCGAGCACTCAGTGGTTTTGTATAAGTCTTAAAATACACCACACAAATTGTCACCCTCTGGTTTTTGCCCTGACCATAAAAATGAAACTTGGCCTGCAAATAACTACACTTTTGGTTTCAACAGTTCCATTGAGCTTTTCTAAATAAGCATTTAAGAATAATTTTAGCTGACATTAAAACTATTCTCAGGTACACTTGTGTTAAATCATTACAGCGTTTTGATTATGGGACGTGCCTTACTAGATAATTAGAGGTAGCGATATCAGCAGATTCTCTATCTGTATTTCTGTATAGTGTAAAGCATAAAGGGATTTGAACCTGCTGTTCCTTACCCCCACATCTCTTCTCCACTTTGCACCACCATGTGACATTTTTACATGAACAATTACATTTTACATTACAAACAAATGACATGAAAATTGCAGCAAAATAAATGTGTAATTCTCTGTAATTCCCAATATTACAAAATTGTACCGAAACATAAGGTAGGATAAGGGATAAGTGTGCTGGTTCTCTGGTTTGGGTGTGTGTTTGGGCAGGAAGTGATGGCTTTGAAATACGGACAGGGCAGGACGGAAGACATTAGCATTTTAGCTGCAGTCATAAATCTGTTGAAAAGAGGAAAGGACCTGGAGATTGATAGACTTTACATTTAGTAACAACCAGGAGCAATAGCACAGCTTTATTCCACCTTTAGGGTCACCTTCCAGAGAGTGAGCTCTGTCCAAAACACCAGTTAAATATAGAAGTGTCACAGGAGGGAGTTTCATGGGTTTCTCACAGTGTTCGAGGCAGCGGTTGTGTTCATGTGGTTGAACTCGGTATTGTAATGTGTGTCTGTAATGTAGTGCCTCTTTATTGATAGGACGGTTCACATGACGGATGCAGAAATCCACCTGACAATGATGGATCTTTGTATGTTTCACACAGAGTGTGTATGTCTGAGGGGGGTGGACAGGTGTACTGTCTCCTGTGTGCATGTTAATAGATGTTGGAGGGGCAGAACACAAGAGTCTGTTTATTTCTAGCATTTTATTTAATAGTTTATGAAGCCGGGGGTCACGGTGGCTTAGTGGTTAGAACGTTGGCCTCACACCTCCAGGGTTGGGGTTCGATTTCCGCCTTCGCCTTGTGTGTGTGGAGTTTGCATGTTCTCCCCGTGCCTCGGGGGTTTCCTCCGGGTACTCTGGTTTCCTCCCCCGGTCCAAAGACATGCATGGTAGGTTGATTGGCATCTCTGGAAAATTGTCCGTAGTGTGTGATTGCGTGAGTGAATGAGAGTGTGTGTGTGTGCCCTGTGATGGGTTGGCACTCCGTCCAGGGTGTATCCTGCCTTGATGCCCGATGACGCCTGAGATAGGCACAGGCTCCCCGTGACCCGAGGTAGTTCGGATAAGAGGTAGAAGATGAGTGAGTGAGTGAGAGTGAGAGAGTTTATGAAGCCTTGTTGTCCACAAAAAGAAATATAATTTCTTCTACGTTGCACACGTTTGAACTTTTTTGTATTCACACTGAGTTACTTGAATTTAGTTGTTATACACTGATACAAACAGGTGACAATAAAGGAAAAACCAACAACATAAGGTCTCTAAGTAAGATGTCACTGCATGCAGTTTCAACACACCTAGTTACAGACTCCTCAGTGTTGAAGGTTGTGGACAATGCTGTTTTGACTGGTTTGAGATCAGCTGACTGTGAAGGCCATAACATATGATTTACATCATTTACACCTTCAGTGTGCTCTCGTTGTCTCGCATCCGTTCAGCATTCATCATATGGTGATCATTCAGAATAATTTTGTACTGATTTGCAATGACCCTTCACTCAAGCGGACCAACATCGTGCCAACAAAATGTTTTCACAGCATAACAGTCATTATTTAATCCCGTTCTGTAGTTTAGAATTTTTTTATTAAACCTGACCCAGGCCAGTTGAATGCACTCTGCAGTTCCAAGCTCTCTACATTCAGATTTAACATTGGAGTCAATCATTGCAATGTGACTTCCAGGCAAATCCATAAGAGTAAAGAGCAAGAAGCTGCGCTCTTGACTTTTGATCAGATATCCGATACACTTCACGCCTAGCCCAGGATTTCACCTGTACGTCTGCCAAGAGGGGGGACTCGTTGCTTAAATGACAGAAGACTGGCTGTGTGACACATATCTTACTGCTCACGGTCCCTTTAACAGTCTGCACAAAGAAGCTGTCAATTCCCCCTCATGCTCACTCTCTCCGAGAGCAATCTATCCGTCAAGGTACGGAGGGAGTGCTCTGACAGTGCATTGACCTTGAGTGCTTCACATTGATTTCCAGTACCGTCATACAGATGGGGGTAGTACAGAGGGGTTTCTTACATGGCTGCCTGCCTGTGGGTGTGATTGGGAACAGATTTCCGAAATTCCGATACGGCACCACCTGCCCAGGATGATGGATCACCTTCCTCCATCCCATCAATTCTCACCTGCGGGCGAGAGGGTGACACCTGTGTGAAATTTATCATCATATACGACATCTCCATATCCAGCCAATAACCGCACTCGATTTGTAAACTAAACTCCGCCCCCTAGGTTTACCAGAAAGTATCTTGTATCAAGAGATTTGAAAGATTACTGTACTATCGAAAGCCATATAAAACTTTTATCATTTAGTTTTTGACCGACTTCTCTTCAGTCCTTTTCAGTCTCAGGCTATGACGGATAATAAACCATTTTTCATGCAGTGTATATCTAACTGGGTTTATTAATGTCCCATCTATCCACCAAGAAAAGCAAGGAAAGCATAAAGGAGAGTCATGTGGCCATGAATGCACTAATTTAATTAATTTCAACATCTCCCCTCAGAAGATTTTATGGATACTTAAGAACCTTCTGTTATTTTTATGACTTCAGGAAGTCAAGAGAGAGCGATCTTACGTTGAGTCAATTCTGCCTACTTAACCATTGATGATTAACCAGTGACAAAATGAATAGTCTATAAAGAGTTCTGCATGGTTCTAATATCTCAAAGACAGAATAAGGTAACTATTTTCTTCAATAAGCACAATCTCTCTGGTAAAGTCTTAGTGTCCCTGCCAAAACAGCTAACATACAAAACTGTGTCCTGAGTTGTACTGAAGCCTTACTATGACTCATGGCTATTGGCTGTATTAATCCTTCTCTCCATCTCATTAGCCAGAAGATCTAAAGAGCTTAAAGCACACAGGCCAATCAGCAATAAGACACCACAACACCACAGTCTTTGGAATACATGACGCTTTGTGTTCATTCTCTTGCCTTTCCTCAAGTTACCTCTCTTACTTTCTCAAAGTCACAAATGGATTAGGTGTCATCAAAGTGTTACCGATTGATTTTCATAACAGCACGGTGTTATTGTTCTCCTATAAGTAGAATTTAGAATCACACTGATGGTCTGATGGATGTGTTTTTTTTTGTTTTGTTTTTTCACTTTTTTTGCTTTAGATGACGCACCGTGCATGTTATACTAAGCAGTGTTAGCCAAATGTACAGAAGTCATTTAATCTGTCGAGGAGATTCTTTTTCTGTTTTGAGTCTGATTAGTGCTTAGCATCGTGATTTACATCTCTTCAACTGGTACACATTCTTAAACAGACTGCTTTACCTTTAGCACTAATTCGGAGCTAGGGACGTTTTGGAGCTCTGATCTAAATATCATTTAAAATGATTAATTCATAAATAATAACACTTAATCCTTCGATATGGGGGGGCACGGTGGCTTAGTTGTTAGCACGTCCGCCTCACACCTCCAGGGTTGGGGGTTCGATTCCCGCCTCCACCTTGTGTGTGTGGAGTTTGCATGTTCTCCCCGTGCCTCGGGGGTTTCCTCCGGGTACTCCGGTTTCCTCCCCCGGTCCAAAGACATGCATGGTAGGTTGATTGGCATCTCTGGAAAATTGTCCGTAGTGTGTGATTGTGTGAGTGAATGAGAGTGTGTGTGTGCCCTGTGATGGGTTGGCACTCCGTCCAGGGTGTATCCTGCCTTGATGCCTGATGACGCCTGAGATAGGCACAGGCTCCCCGTGACCCGAGGTACTTCGGATAAGCGGTAGAAGATGAATGAATGAATGAATGAATGAATGAATGAATGAATGAATGAATCCTTCGATATTATTCTCAGATTGTTGTGTGTATTACTACTCCAATAATACTCCATAATTTGCTAATAGTTTTTTTATTCTACTCCACTATTTTGTTTTTTTTCCACAGCAGCTTTACAGAACCTTTTAAAAATACGCAATGACCAATGTGTGTGTGTGTGTGTGTGTGTGTGTGTGTGTGTGTGTGTGTGTGTGTGTGTGTGTGCGCACGTGGCTTCTGTCTGAAAGAGAACATGCTGCCATATTTCTTCATGAGAGCAACCACTTCCAGCTGAATCCAGCTCTGGAATGGCCTGTCAGGGGAAATGAGAACAAGTAGTTCCAGTGCTGTGCAGGACACAAATCCTTTAACCGTCAACATGCTTCCTAACACTTAAGCGTAGTCCTAAACAAACTCTTCCAGCCTGACAACTCCTCATGTTGCACCTTTTAAAAAACCTTTATAGACTGATAGTCTTAGCATCTATTGGTGTTCCAGATCATATCATGAAAAAATACCAAGAGGCGATATTTCTGGGCACAAGGACACTGAAAACCTTCATGTGCAAAATGTTTCTGTCTTCACAAGAATTAGAATTAATATTAGACATATCGAAGATAGATCCTGTGTACAAATTTTTTTTCCACTGTCCTTAATGACTGCATGATTGTAGTTCAGCAGTTAAAACAGAAACGTTTCTTCACCCGTCTACGTCTGATAAACAGACCGGTGTTGTGTCTTAAATCGCATGTTCACTACTAGAGCATGAATTAATATCAGATTAACACTACTGGTGAACTTTCTGGATTTGAGTGAAATGTCAGAGCTGGAATCTCCTTGTACTGGAGAGTAAGAGGAAGCTTGAATATTGTTGACGATAAGCTGAATTCTGTCAAATACTTTAATTCTTGTGACTTTATATTTCGAATTTACTTTCGAATCTGTTTTTGTTATAAAAATAAAGCAGCAGTTCTGGTTAATTAGTGAAACTCCAAGCTGCCCTGTTACTTCCTTTACAGGGATGTTAACAAGGAATTTGTTGTTTTTTCATGAAATGATTGTTTTTGGTCAAGTGATTAGTGTGGAATGTTTTGGCTGAAAAACATTGCTGTAACTTTTAGCCACTTTTTTGCCATAATGTCTTGCACGGCATCCTGTGAAACTGGCACACGCCAGCTAGGCCCTGTTCAGTCTTGTGGTATGTGACTCCACAGACCCCATTCGGACGGCTTCATGTATCTCATGCTTCCATTCTCTCTGTACTTCCTCTGTGTATTCGGTTATAATCCACTGCATCCCGAATTGACAGAGGAGTAATTTGAACTCCATCTCCCAAGGGTCCATTCCTTTACTTCCTGCTCCTCGAATAAGCATTGTATTGATTAGATATCAGGCGGTAATTGGGCTGCGATCTCTCTCTCTCTCGGCCCTGAGATGTATGATGACTGTGACAGGGAATGGATATCCCCACTGATGCTGGTAAATAGTCTGTTGGACAAAATGTCTTCCTTAAACAGTTGTCATGTCAGGCTTTGGCCTTTTTTCTCCCTGAGAACCAAAGTTACACATCATTAGTGCAACCTTGATGAAAAGTCTATACGTGACTACATTCATAATATAGCTATTAGTGCTGTTTAAAATGTGTTCCATTGAAAGCATTATTTAGTCCAGGACTGTGATTGGTTTGTATTTAGACAACAAGCTGTACGGTCACTGATACGGTGTGAGCATCGATGCTCAGAAAGTGATCTGTGATATTTGCATGTTTTTGTTTAATTTTTCTTTCATGTGCTTTATGTTTTGTCTTTGTTTGGTCTTTCATGTCTTATCAGTCGCTATGTTCCTTGTTTCTGCCTGTTTCTGATTAGATGATTGATGCTACTGGTTTCCGTTTGATAAATTGTCATACGTTACCTCCTGTACAGACCATTTGCCGTGCGGTGTCTCGCACCGCCTCAGCTCTGCTTGTAGCCCATTTTTCTCTCTTTTTGATAATTACCTGTGTATTTCTTTCTGCTCCTTCACGACCTCATCATGCTTTATTCTTTATAATGTTGTTTATTTTAGTTATTTTATATAGATAGATATATTGTAAACTAGTGGGAAAGGGAATATATCTGTTTTTTTCTCGTTGTTTTTTCTACATGAGGCCAAATATCGTATGGTCATACAGTATGAGCCAGGTTTACTTCCACAGAAAAAGTCTCCCATATTGGCTTGACCTGGTCTGGGTCGTAACACTGTTCAGGGTAACCAATGTTTATGTATTCACAGCAGCAGAAAAGCCTCTAAAGCAGATAATCAGAGAGAAGAAATGTGTGATTTCTTCCCAGAGTCTCTCAGGCAGAACAGACACAACATGCCAAAGCAGCCATTTACCTCCCAGAAAAATGACTTTTAAAAGCCACCACTGCTCCCTGGCTCTCCTTTAAAGCCACATTTGACAAGGATCTCATTTGGATGCTCAATATTGCTGTCATCAAACACTCAGCCATCTCAGCCAGCCTGTTCATAATAGCAGCATCACTTTTGCACCGTGGTTCGATTACGGCTCCTGAGGACACTTTGCTCCTATAGATACTACACAGGAGGTGCTAGGACTGAAGATATTTGGGGCTTCATTTCTGATGATTAAAATTAGAATTCATGCAAGGGTTTGGTGTATAAACTGGGATGCACTCAGGACATATCTGTCTAACGTGCTTCTAACGGAAAAGATCAGTGTATCAAATGAACCGTTGTTCACATTTTAGACACTTCATGTTTCACACAGTTTCCACATGTGAACTTTATTGCATGTTTTTTTTATTCCACAACATTTAGTCATCTCAATTAAGCGCTTGGTCAATTTATCCTGGTCAACATTGCAGTGGGTCCAGAGTCTTTACAGAGAGCGCTAGGTGTGAGGCAGGAATACACACTGTAAAGGAATACACACATCCACCCACTGCAGGGCATCACATACCAGTGTTCACCCAGTCAATGAAATGACTAAATTAATCAGAACATCTTCTGGCATGTTTTATGGCATTTTCAGAGATTCTCCAGAGAACCTATTCAAACAGGGAGACCTTGTGCAGAAACTCAACACAACCTGAACTCAAAACAATGGACCCTGGTTTATTTTAAATTGAAATTTGCAGTTTTAGTCCCTGTTTGTTGTTATAGTAACTTCCACTCTTTTGTTAAGGGTTTCCAGTAGATATTGGAGTGTGTCTGTGTGATTTGTGGTCATTCAGCTATAAGTGTTTTAGTGAAGTCAGGTACTGTTGTCAGGTGAGGAGGTCTGGGGCGTAGTTGGTGTTCCGGTTCATCCCAAAGGTGTCCGAGGGGTTGAGGTCAGGGTTCAGTGCAGGACACTCTGGTTCTTCAGCTCCAACCTTAACAAACCCTGCATCTACAGGCATTTCTTTGTACACAGGGCCTTTGTCATGTTGTGAAAGGAATTGCTTATATTACACCATACAGTGACATCCTATACAATTGCGTGCTTCCACCTTTGAGGCAACGGTTTATGGACGGCCCATATACGTGATGATCAGGTGTCCACAAACCTTTGGCCATAAAGTGTAATTTGAGTATAACTGTTGCATAACTTTTACTTCAGTGACAAAGACACATTTGGAATGGCTAAGATTTAATGATTTGGCAAGCAGTGAAAGTCTTTTATAGAGCTTTGTTGTTAAAGAGAACCAGCCACCTTGCTTCAGATCACATCAAAACATTCCTAATATTACTCAGATGGGAAGAAAACTTTAAGTTGCAACATCTGCATTCCATTTATCTCCAATCACGTCACCCTTCCTCGCTGCAGTTCTCTCTATCTACGCTGTGTCTTATATAACTCATAAATAATGGCGGTGTATGTATGTTTACACCCT
The DNA here is from genome assembly GCF_030014155.1 of Tachysurus vachellii. Taxonomy (NCBI): domain Eukaryota; kingdom Metazoa; phylum Chordata; class Actinopteri; order Siluriformes; family Bagridae; genus Tachysurus; species Tachysurus vachellii. Next base: position 24,030,921 of record NC_083473.1, read on the forward strand.
GCTGTGTTACATGATTCATGTCTCTCATTGTTACAACTGTTGTGCACATTCCCAGACACGTTTTAAATGTCTGCACTGATGGCCGATATGGGAGCATTTGAGGCCCTGGCACAAATGTATTTGTGGATTGTATATCTCCCCTGTTCATGTGGCCCGCTACAATTTCTCACACGCTCCGCACTGTTTGCAGGTGATGGATAGCCGGCACTTGGCCTCACACACTGTTGTTGGCTGTGTGTCTAATAAACTAGTGGGGGAGTTCCTGCTGCCGTTGTTTATATAAGGCAACACTACTGTATCTCCACTCGGGCAAGGTGAATAATATGCTCAACCATTATTTAAATAATTCCTAATTCTTTGTAGCACTTTATCATAATGTGAACCTATAAGATATGCAGGGCAAATATAGAGGGGGGCCTTAGTGAACAGGCCAGTACAGAGATCCCCCTCCTTCTCCACTGCCTTCTCTGAGGTGACTCTTGGGAATGTTGCCATCTCTGGAGCCGTTGTTCATATCTCTGTATCAGATCTGGAATGAGGCCAGGTTCCTCGGGCCAGTTGGGAGTGGAGTAAGAAGAGCTAAAGACTGTAAGTAGCTGCCACAACAAATAAATTCTCAATGTAAAAAAGGACAGAGGAACCATGGACTAGGTGCAGAAATAGAGAAAGTGGGTAATCCAAGAGTTGGAAGGGCTGTGCCTTCAGGGAATCAGTGGTTCTCTCTCTTACACACACACACACACACACAGGGCCTGAACCTAAGCCAAACTTCTGTCAGCTATGTTTGCTGAAATGTCACTGCATGTTTGATCTGCACTTACTGTATCTCTGTGTGTATTTGTACACATATTCCTCTGTATCACATCTTGTATGTTCTACATGGGTACAAATTGCCATCAATTCACAAATAAACCATAAGCAAGGATTATCACCTGGTCCAAATTTGTCTTTTGTCTATATTCTTCTTCCACTACACACAAATTACTCTTGTAGGTGGTTCAGGATGATGTTTTTTTCTCAGTGCCGATTAACACTCATTTTAAATTCCCCACATGGATGCTATCCAAGCCATTTCTCTTACGTGACTGTTTCCTTAGTGGAAAATTACTCAGAACTTTTTAAAAGCATTAGCATCATCCCTTTTGCAGTGAAGTGTTAGTTTAAACTAAGTTACCTGCACATAGTAGCTCTTAAAGGGAAAGGTCCCTAAATTCATACTTCATGTCTTCTTTGGTTTATAATTAGTCATACATTAGACACATGGGGGGGCACGGTGGCTTAATGGTTAGCATGTTCGCCTCACCTCCAGGGTTGTGGGTTCAATTCCCGCCTCCGCCTTGTGTGTGTGGAGTTTGCATGTTCTCCCCGTGCCTCGGGGGTTTCCTCCGGGTACTCCGGTTTCCTCCCCTGGTCCAAAGACATGCATGGTAGGTTGATTGGCATCTCTGGAAAATTGTCCGTAGTGTGTGATTGCGTGAGTGAATGAGAGTGTGTGTGTGTGTGCCCTGTGATGGGTTGGCACTCCGTCCAGGGTGTATCCTGCCTCGATGCCCGATGACGCCTGAGATAGGCACAGGCTCCCCGTGACCCGAGGTAGTTCGGATAAGCGGTAGAAGATGAGATGAGATGAGATTAGACACGTGCTTTTATCCAGTGTTTCTTACCCACAAGCCTTTGGGGGTAAAAGACCATCCTTAAGGTCCCACCAGTGGCACATTGTCAGTACTGAGGTTTAAATCAGTAACCCAGGGATCAGTGACCTGATCTAGAGATGGTTTTTTACTTTGAACCTAAATAAAAAAAGCAGCTCTATGTAAATCTGTATCTACAGATACAGTCTTCATTTTTAGATATATTTCACTCATTTTTTAATATTTATTCTTTTGATTTATATCTAAGTATAAGCCTAAAGGATTATTTAAATATTTAATTATCTCAGAAATATAATTGGAGTTTCACTAAAGTGTTCTCTGTGTGGCTAAACGGGGGGTTTATTCATGTTCCTTTTCATCTTCTCACCAGTTTGGTTAATTTTATTGAATAATGAAATCATTTTATTCTCTCTTACTGACACTTTAATTTTTTCACACTCAACATTATACAATACTCAGTCTATACTCAGATTTTGTGCTTGATGAAATGTCAACCATGAGTCTTAATATACAGGACACTTTATGGCCAAAGGTTTATGGACACCTGACCATTACACCCATATTTGCTAGTTGACCATCCAGTTTCAGATTTAGTCTCCTCTAGCTGTTATAATAAGCTTTTCTCTTCTGGGAAGGCTTTCTACTAGCATGGATATGTTGGCTATGTGCTGGAAACTTGTTCTTTCACTCCACTCTTGGCAGACCTTGTCATGTAACTTGCTTTGTACACAGACGCATCGTCATGCTGGAACAGATTTAGGGTTTTTAGTTCCAGTGAAGGGAAACTGTAATGTTAGAGCGTACAAAGTCATTCCATGCAATTGCTTCCAACTTTGTGGCAACTGTCAACTTTGCATTTAGCATATTTAAAACACATTTATTGGAAACTAATTTTTTTAAGGACAACAAACAATAAATTAAATGTTTGTGTGTGTGTGTGTGTGTGTGTGTGTGTGTGTGTGTGTGTGTGTATAGGTGTGTGGTCTATTGACTGAATGCAACATACCTTTCTGGCTGATTTAAGACTCGGGTAAATCACAATGCTCCATTGTGTTTGAGGCTATTAGTCAGCCATATAAGCTGAGCATGACCCCTGAGCAGGCTTTGCAAGATCAGATCAGATTGTTGAACTGGAGTTGATTATTCTGCCTGGTTTGTGTCTAACATCAATCCAGCAATTGATATTTAATTCATCCAGAGTTGTTTACATAAATTTCTTCCAACTTTAATAGCAAAGATATTTACCTGCAAAAAAAAACCTATTGCATTTATTACATTTCTCCTCCAGATGTGTTTAGATCCACATTTTTACTGACTCGATGATGGTTTGCTTTATGATCCAGGCAGTAAATATTAGAAGAGAACTTGCTTTCAGATTACAATAATCAGTGCACCCTCAGCCTACACCAGTCATCCGTTTAGTGCATTAACCATGATCTCTCAGGCCCAGCTCAGAGCTGGTGACATTCCCACTAATTTCAGCCTTATTAGCAGGAGTGGGTGGATGGGTCTGTGTGGTGGGATGATGCAGTGTGTGAGGTGTCCTGTTCCCACGGCGAGGCTGAACTGATGAGGTCAGAGCTGAAGAGTTAGGCTTCCCTCTGCTCTCTAATAGCTCAGGTGGGAGACGCTTATTAATGAGCACCTCCATAGCGATATGTGGCACATAAATAACAGAGTCAGGCACATGGCTTCCTCCCTCTGCCATATGAATCATCTGCACTCTGTAACTCTTCTTTTCCCTCTGTGCATCCTGCATCCTGGGTGATAAAACCCATTCCCACTGACACTGAGATCAGATTTTGCATAAATGGACCAGAGTGAAGATGAGATAAAGTAACCAGAGGGAAGAGTTGCAATATATTTTATGCATGTTTCAAGAGGTCATTGTGGTTTGATGTAAATCCACATGGTATTGAGAGAAAAGCACATTTAGGAACAAACTTATCCAAATGAAATATCTGGTTGTTTTTTAGATACAGGATCTGAGAGGGCATTGTGAGGGAAAACGTCAGAGATGGGGGACTCGAGTCATATGACTTGACTCGAGTCAGACTTACAGTAAGTCGCAAATTTGAGACTTGAGACTTGTTTGACAAATATTAAAAAAGACTTGACTTTGACTTGACGTTCATGACTTGAGACTTGACTCGGACTTGTACATGTGTGACTTACTCCCACCTCTGGAAAACAAATGTAGAGAAAATAATGAGAATTATTAGAAAAGAATGTTCAGATAAAGAGTTCATATGTGTTTTTGCAGCTTTTCGTTCCCACCAAGAATAAGACACACTTGAGTCTATTGAAAACCAGGATCAACTAATCAAACAGGTGGAATCAGATGCGGCTTCTGCTTGATCGGAATGAAAACCTGCAGCTACATCATACCTTCACAGATAGATTGGTCTGATCTAAGGGACTCCTGCCATGTCAGGTTCTAGGAGGAAATCTACAGCAGTGTTTATCCCTATTAACAGACAATGATCCAAATGAGGAGCTGAACTGAGAAGTGAAGGCAGATTAACTCTGTCGGGGTCATGAGCTATAATGAAAATGTTTATTTGTAAATGAAAACAGGAATAAAAAAGAGCTTAAAGCCTGAGTTAATATTGTGTCATTTCCAAATTCTGATGTAGCTCTTTTAAAGATTTTCTGGTGGCATATAATTTATATTACACATATAAAAATCCCTCCTTCATGACTCTTCTGCTTTGAATCTTTGAGTGTTTGACGATTTTTTCGAGTTGAAGTAGGTGTATTTGAGAAAGGAGACGTAATCTACATCAGTCTTGTGGAAGTTAAGCTGGGGAGCCACTTGCACTTGGCAGTAATATGCTTTGTATATTCACCTTGGTAATATTAGAGAATATAGAATAGTCTTTAGAAGAAATTAGAAGCAAAAGAGTGGAATTTAGAGAGAAATTGTGTTTGTGTGTGTTTGTGTGTGTGTGTGTGTGTGTGTGTGTGTGTGTGTGTGTGTGTGTGTGTGTGTGTGTGTTTCTCCTCACCTCCCTAAGCCCCTGCCAGATAACCTGAGGCTGTGTGCTTTCACAGCTTAGTCTGTTTAATTACATGAGTTTGAACTTGTACTAGTCGGGAAATTGATTCTGACTTTATTCTGCTTCCCCACTGACATTTAAGATGTGTTTAGAGGGCATCAGATGACTTTCCTCGACGCACAGAGGAAACCAAAGATCCTGCTGAGTAAATTGACTTCCTGGTTTGGCTTTGTACTATAAACTGGCGCTGTCTGTAATTATACAGGTTTCAACAGTAGAGTGAGAAAATAAACACACACTTTGGACTGGTGTTGTTAGGGTAAGCATCATGATGGTGGATGATATCAGCAACATGTTCCTTAGGATATGAAAATGGCATAAAAAGGTTCATGCTAACACAGGACAGTGTGCTACTTTTACCTCACCGGTTTTATTACATTTTAAAATGCACAAACCCACGATTAATTAGTGTTGCTGTGATTAACAGAAGAGAGAGAGAAAGGACGCCATTGTTTCTGCTCAGAGAGAACAGCCAGTCTGGGTGCCAATCAGGTGCAAACTGAGAAGTAGTGATGTAAAATCAGACATTTCATACAAAGATTACTTTGAACTATTCAACAAATTTCTGGAGTTTAATTAGTTTGATTAGTTGAAGAATTATTCATTATGAACCAGTATCGTCATATCGAAGCCTAATCTGTGAGATTCCCATGAGAAAAAAAATGTATGAACTATTTCATTGCAGTGTTGCTTTTCAGATTGCTTTCAAGGCCAGTTTTTATTTTAGTATTTTAGTTTTCAATGTGATTTAGAGTCATGACACGCAATAAATACTATGCATTAAAGAATTATTCAGCATTCAGCTCCTTTCATAAAGGTAACTGAAAGACAATTCTGAACAACATAGCTCAGACTTCTTCCGTAAAATCACAGATGAGCCCCCTGCAGAGAAAAAGCTCGTTTTCTACATTACAGCAGAAACAGCACACACACACACACACACACACACACACACACACACACACGCACACACACTAGTAGCGACTGTAAGTCATTCCTCCCTCCTCAAGTCTTTGTGCCATAAACGGATGAGTAGTAAAATCTTCATGGAGACAGGGATGGGAAGATGGTGAAAGAAATGATAGAGAGGGGGAGTGAGAGGTGGATATGTGAAGATAAATGCGTCTGCAGATGAAATGGGAGCGCATTAAAATCCAGATGGTGAAAGGAGAATATTAACTTTGAAATGAGGGGAAGCCAATGCTCAATTACCACACTTTGTTTCCATGAAGTGGAAGCGTATTATCTTAATATGTATTTTTTTATTCCATTCATAAAACATTTCATAGAAAGAACTCTGTTCACCTTTTATGTTCAACCTTGTAATAGCCTTTATGTCCCTTTCATTCTATTACAAAGAGACGCCACACTTAGTTAAAATACTTTTGGAGAAACATTTCATTGTCTGTAGCTGATAATTAAATGTTGCTGAAATGACTGCTCTAAAATCATCTTGTTCACTAAGTTCAGGATTTAATATACAGCTTTAAATAGCAGTTCCATAATGAATATTAAGCTAGTTACCCACTGGGATTGTATAATGAATGATAATGCTCATAATCCCAGTAATGGTGGATTTCTTTTCATTTAACAACTTTATTAAGGTTCAGTAGACCAGGTTTACACGGCTCTCATCAATCAGACGGGTTTGTCTCCTCTTATGCATGTCTTTCGAAGAACATCTACCTCATCATAACACACATAATAGACTTAGGATTTTAACAAATCAACAAACAAGCAAACAATCACAATCATATATGTCTAAGGAATAATTCAATGAATGAAACTGTGACTAAAACCTTAGTGCATTCCTTCTCTTTACTGGACTACAGTGCTGTCATTGTAAACCATATTCATTAGTCTCTCATTAACAAAATCCTTGTGCTAAAGTACACACATGAACACAAGAAGATCGTATGTAATAAATCTCTCTCTCTCTCTCTCTCTCTCTCTCTCATGCTTGACTGATCAGACATTTCCCTGTTGCACTGCAGACTGATGAACTCAATAATCTGACCTGAGAAGACACTAGAAAATAATCATGTACATGAGGTCAAATCAAGTCATGGAAAACATCATAACATTTACATTTCAATTTACATCTGAATTTTAATTCAATTAGAGCTAATGTAAGAAGCTGTACACAACAATACAGTAACATATAATCATAAAGCACATAACATGACTGCTTTATAAAACCAGAAGGATCTACTGATGCCTGGTCTGTCTTATCTAATCTACATGCGGTAGATAGCGTTATCTCGTTGCTCCTGTGTAATGTCTGAGAGAGACTTGGCTTTTAGTTGCTAGAATGTTTGTTCTCTAAATGTTACCTCTGCAAAGGAAACTGAATAAGTGTCCTGTACACAGGCCTATTAACCATTTAACCATCGTTCGATTCATGATGTATTATATCAGTGCTCTTCCCATTAACTTGTGAGAACCACAACCCAATAAATTAAGGTTTATATGGAGTAAATAGTGAAGTGCTTCTGGTAGGACTGCTTACCACGGAGACCACAGACAAGGGGCTTTGTAATTTGTGTGGCTTTTCTGTGAAGTGTGTCAGTTTAATACTATACAATTTATTAATTAATATACAAACACGGGGGCACGGTAGCTTAGTGTTTAGCACGTTTGCCTCACACCTCCAGGGTTGGGGGTTCGATTCCCGCCTCCGCCTTGTGTGTGTGGAGTATGCATTGTTCTCCCCGTGCCTCGGGGGTTTCCTCCGGGTACTCCGGTTTCCTCCCCTGGTCCAAAGACATGCATGGTAGGTTGACTGGCATCTCTGGAAAATTGTCCATAGTGTGTGATTGTGTGAGTGAATGAGAGTGTGTGTGTGCGCCCTGCGATGGGTTGGCACTCCGTCCAGGGTGTATCCTGCCTCGATGCCCGATGACACCTGAGATAGGCACAGGCTCCCCGTGACCCGAGGTAGTTCGGATAAGCGGTAGAAGATGAATGAATGAATGAATATACAAACACACATCAATATGTTTACCCTAAGGAATAATACATTCATAGCATTGGGGCTTTTTGTTTTAGTGCTGGTGTTTTACTGGCTGTTTCTGTCATAAAGTATTACAAATGTTCAATGCCATTGTTGTTACTTAATTTTCTTAAACGATCAAAGTTACATAAACGATTCTTTGCATTACATTAATAAGTAGCTTATGAGCTAGGACTGAATGGTTTTGTCATCAAGAAAATAAATATGTAACAGCAAATACATTTGTTGACATTTTTGCTAGTTTTTAGCAGAAGCCACAGAAATCACTGTACCTGTGAAAATGCGACTGTAAAGAAGTGGGATATTTTATACAAGAAGTGAAAACTCGGCTCTCACAGTAAAAACAGGAAAAATGGGAAAACAAATATCTTAGCAGTTTTGACTAGGGATGAAGTGTAATGGCTAGATGACTGGGTTAGAGCATCTCAGCAGGTGTTGTAGGGGTTCCTGGTATTCTGTGACTAGTACCAACCAAAAGTGATCCAAAGAAGGACAACCATTTGGTCTGATTTCAGAAGAGCTGCTATGGTACAAATTTCTAAAATAGTAGTTATAATAGAAATGCTGTTTCCTGTCCATCAATAAAAGCTCCTACTTTGGGCACATGAGCATCAGGACTGGACTATTGAGCAATGGAGGAAGGTGGCCTGGACTATGGACATCGTGTGTGTGTGTGTGTGTGTGTGTGTGTGTCGATTACATGGGGATGAGATGGCATGTGGGTGGAGGCAGTGTGATGCACTGAGTAATGTTCTGCTGGGTAACGTTTGGTTCTGGCATTCATATGGATGAAATTTTTTACATGTACCACCAGACTAAATATTGTTGCAGATGAAGTACAAACCTTTATGGCATCAGTATTGTCATGTATGGCCACACTAGACAAAGAGTTCAAGTTGTTGACCTGCAATTTCCCCAGATCTCAATCGAATCGAGCATCTGTGGGATCGGGATGTGTGTGTGTGTGTGTGTGTGTGTGTGTGTGTGTGTGTGTGTGTGTGTATATACAGTATATATATTTGTGTCTCCAATAACTTCTCTCATCACTTGGGCTGTTATACAGTCAGATGGGACTAAATAAATTCAACATTCTGAAACATAATTAATGAAATGATGTGTTTATTGTAAAAACAAGTGAATATTACGGCCTGCTTCTGTTTGCTGTTTTGGGAATAGACTTTGTTTTTTTACAAGTATGTAGACTCTTGTGGATTTACCATAAAACTGGGAACATAGTGTATTTCAGCATGTTTTTTCAAGTAGAATTCACTTTATTTCCTCTCTACATTGATGTCAATTATTGAGTTCAGTGTGTTGCACATTTTTATTAACAACATTATATAAGACAGAAATCCCAGCTGCGATATGGTTATTATATGATGCTTTAATGAAGATTATTTGTTCTCTCTGCCATATTGTTTGATAGAGAAAGAGAGTCCTTAGAATTTATGTTGTATTAGTGGTTGAATTTGAATTTAGTCTATTTTTTTTTTTGGACTGAAAAGACGACTGAACCTTTGCCCTTTGTGGTTTAAGAGACAGCTCCTGTTTGCTCCGAAAGGTGGCGCTGTTGCGTTTCAGTACTGGACTGAGTGACATGCAGGAGCACAATCTCAGACCAAATGAAAGCAGTACCTTATAATCTGTGATGCTATTGATTTTAGGGATAGTCTACATCTTAAAATATCCATGCTGGAATCTCTTAGAATGTCCTAGACGTGTTAAAAGTGTGTAATTCTGTCTCTCTGGAGTGATCTGATCTAAACTGGTTTAAACTGGTGATCTGATCTAAACTGGTTTAAACTGGTGATCTGATCTAAACTGGTTTTATTATATTTATATTATTTTATTTTCACTCTCATATCTCTGTCATTAGAATATAAAAAATATTGTATTACATTAATAAATAGTTTGTAGGCTACAAATAAAAAGATTTTGAACACATAACACATAATCACACATTTCTTCTCTAACAGACAATAAATAACTGATTCTTCTGACCCAGTTCATTTTATGGGACGTTTTAGTCTACAGTCCAAATCTATTTTATACTGAAATATTTTAAAGGTTTGTTGTCAGGAAATAATTTCATAATGGAGTCTGAAAAAAGTCATTACTTTACATCAGTTATTGACTGATACCTTTTTAAATAAATAATTAAAAAAAACAACGTCTTTAGGACATAATGTATTAGAATATGACAGAGACAAACAGGTCTGAGATCAGTCAGGACTCACTGTTTGGGAAACTTTTGTTTTTCCTCTAGTATGTAAATTAGAGCTGAAATGGAGCGCGCCCATTGGCTTAGAATCCGATTCCATTTCCTCTTTCACAGCTGACGTCAGATCAGCTATAAAACTCAGCAATGCTTTTATCCCCGTGTTCTGGGCGACCCTTTAAAAACTACAAGCAGCCCGCAGTTCTCTTTTTTCAGCAAAGCAACAATTTACCAGTCACATGCACGTTAACCTCCTCAGTTTTCGCAATTGTAGAAAAAAAAAAGCCGAAGCCATGAAGTGTTAAATATTTGAAATTGAGTCGCACCGACATTCGGCCGCAGAGACACCGGGACCGGAGACGCGCGCGCGCTGCTCTCACGCGTCCGTGAGCGGCCACAACAAAGCACAGGCTATTCATTTATAAAATAAATCCTCTCCGCAAAGTCGACAGTCTTTTTTCACGGTTCTGAAGAATTAAATAAAGAAATCAAGCTGGCTCACGCCGTCTCGAACCCGACTAGTTTGACAGCTGCTCTTCACCCCCTTTGGAGGACTGTCAACAGCAAAAGGATGGCATCAGAACTGGCAATGAGCAACTCCGACCTGCCCACCAGTCCCCTGGCCATGGAATATGTTAATGACTTCGATCTGATGAAGTTTGAAGTGAAAAAGGAGCCGGTGGAGCCCGACCGCAGCATCAGCCAGTGCAGCCGCCCAGTCGCCGGCGGATCCGTATCTTCCACCCCGATGAGCACGCCTTGCAGCTCGGTTCCTCCTTCGCCAAGCTTCTCGGCGCCCAGTCCGGGTTCGGGGAGCGAGCAGAAGGCGCACTTGGAGGACTTCTACTGGATGAGCGGCTACCAGCAGCAGCTGAACCCGGAGGCGCTGGGCTTCAGCCCGGAGGATGCGGTGGAGGCACTGATCAGCAGCGGCCACCAGCTCCCCAGCTTCGACGGCTACACCCGGGGGCAGCAGTTCGGCGGCGGGGCGGGCGCCGGAGGCACCGTGGCCGGAGAGGAGATGGGCTCGGCGGCCGCCGTGGTCTCGGCCGTGATCGCGGCGGCGGCAGCGCAGAACGGCAATCCGCTCCATCACCACCATCACCATCACCACCACCACCACGCCAATGCGCACCACGGAGCGCCCGGAGCGCCCGCCAACGGCTCCGCAGCGGGGAGCCACCAGCACACGCGCCTCGACGACCGCTTCTCCGACGAGCAGCTCGTCACCATGTCCGTGCGGGAGCTCAACCGACAGCTGCGCGGCGTCAGCAAAGAAGAAGTGATCCGGCTGAAGCAGAAGCGGCGGACGCTGAAGAACCGCGGCTACGCGCAGTCCTGCCGTTTCAAGCGCGTGCAGCAGCGCCACGTGCTCGAGGGCGAGAAGACACAGCTTATTCAGCAAGTGGAGCATCTCAAGCAGGAGATCTCCAGGCTGATGCGGGAGAGGGACGCGTACAAGGAGAAATACGAGAAGCTCATCGGCAACGGCTTCCGAGAAAACGGCTCGAGCAGCGACAACAACCCTTCATCTCCGGAGTTCTTCATGTGAGTTTTTGGCAATTCATTGAGAAGCGATTTGACCGGTGACACGCGGTAAAGTTTTTTTTTTTTTTTTTTTTTTAATTTATGTTTTTTTTGTTTGCTGGTGGTGTTGGAATATGAGATGTTTTAGCAAGCCACAAATGACATATGACAACACTGAGTTTTTGCCTTTTTCTTTCCACTTAGTCTATTTATTTACATTTTGGAAAGAAAGCGGTTGAAGTTCGACAGTAATAATCTTTAACACAGGAATCAATATCAGGAATCAGTATCTGGCTTTTAAGGTTTTCATTACTTTTATGTTGACGTGTCATTAATATTAGTTTAGACCCCTGACACACTGCACACACTATAATATTTTACTGTAACAGTCTGTGTGCGTTTTTGTCACTATGCGGTTTGGACATGGACGAGTTTTGCGCATGCACGAAACTTTTACTGCATAATAACCACATGTACAATTATGAGCGTGTTATAAACGGATAAATATACAACCTGGTGTTGTGTAGCAAGTAACATGCCTATTTCTTGTCCGCTCACAGTTTTGTCCCTTCCTCAACCATATATATATTTTTTAATGTGTTTAATCCTGCAACCTTTTGTCGTGTATTATCAGAATATAGTGTTTCTGCTTCCACATGCTGGTCATGTTGGTCGACGGCGTTTCCCACTTTTCTGCCTTTTGAAGGAACTTTTTTATTTTTTTTTTTGGATTGCTTCGGCATTACATTTCATCCTTCATCGTGTGGTGTGTTTACACTTTTCTGGGACTTCATCCTCCGCACATGAACCTCAACCCTGTCTCCACTGAGTGTTGTCAGACCTTATGGGAAAATTATCAGACTGGATTTTTTTTGGTAAATCATTTATGGCGAATATGGCTCGAAGAAGCATTGTTGAATGTGCAGTTATTTTATACGGCGAATGAAATCGTTTTATTTGATGTGTGAAATCATTTCCGCAATGTGTCCAAAATGCCAATCTACAGGTTGTGACATGCAGTGTGCTATATGCTAAATTAGCACTTGCTTGATTAGGTATTTTACATCTCTAAAAGTTCAGTGAACTAATCTGTCACCTTGATTATATTTAATATATCTTTCTAAAGAGAAGGATCTTATCCAAAAAGGTGTTGATTTTTTTTTTTGTTAGTATTTTGTTGGCTTAAGCAGCCTTTCCAAAACGTACCCTAAAATGTTCTGCCGTTTTATTGTAACTTAAACCAAAATAACAACCAGTTATATGTTTCACTTCAACATACAACTTTTATTTATGGAAAATCGCCGATAAAATAAAAGTTAATTCAATGCGCACAAATTATAGGAGGTTATAAAATATTAAGAGACGTTTCGAGGCGCAGTTTAAGGCGCTTTTTCACTCCCACCAGCCTGTAGACTGTGTTCTGCTGTTACTGGGACTGACTGCAGCCTTTAAACCACCACATCCACATCCACATCCACATCATTAATAAATTTATAACTAAAAAAAAACACCTGTTTTGTTCTCTTATTCTTTTCTTCCTTTGCTGTCCATTCTCTCGCCATATTATAGGCTACATTTACTCTACATGTACTGATGTACTGTACGGAATAAAAATCTTTTCATGAACACTTATTTTAGCTGAAAGGGAAAATTCAACGATTAAAATATTGTAAATTTTTTTTATGAAGCTTTGTGATATTTTTACTCGTGAACATTTTGGCGAGTTTGTGGACAAAACAGATTGATGCACTTGTTGCCGCCCGACACGTCAATTATTATCTTTTATTGTTTAAGAATTAGTTATTAGTTTTAAAAATAACAGCATATTATTAAGCATTATATTCAATTATAATTGTAACATGTAAAGTATTTATGTTTTATTATTAGATCTGTATATTTCTGTTTCTGCGCGTCATCCGTTCTATTCATCAGGTTCTATTTCATTTATTCTTGCGTTATAATTCAGTTTATTTATATTTACTAGAATTGAGTAATTATTACATATTATTATTTAGTACTTTATTGTATAATAATGCATATTTATTATTTAGTATTGTATTATAGAAAATCCAAGGTTTTGCACCAAAGGCCTGTTAACGCTCTTGTGCATGTAATATATTAAATGTAAATAATCCGTGTGTTGTATTGAAGTGAATCCGGATTATTTCATCTTTAAGTGTGTTCTGAATCAGCTGACAGACTTCATTCCCTTTAGCTTTGTTTTTCTCGTCTAAAGCGACTGACCTTCGCTCTGCGCGGTTAATAATTCATTTACAAAGTAGCTCCTAATATTCACTAGATCTGTTTAAACTGATAGAATATTTCATTTCATTTATCACAGTTATTTTCTTTATAATTTTTAGTCTGAATTAAAAGCGATTCATTTTGTCTAATAAAGTGTAAACAGATAACGTGCTAACATTTTCGCCACCGCGAGCCTGCTGATGAGGATTTATCACCATGAACACCACACGTTAACACTCACACACACACACACACACCTCACATTAACACTCTCACACACACCTTACATTAACACTCACACACACACCTTACATTAACACTCACACACCTCACATAAACACTCACACACACCTTACATTACCACACACCTTACACTCACACACACACACACACACACCTCACATTAACACTCACACACACCTCACATAAACACTCACACACACCTTACCACACACACCTCACATTAACACTCACACACACACACCTCACATTAACACTCACACACACCTCACATAAACACTCACACACACACCTTACATTACCACACACACCTCACATTAACACACACACACCTTACATTAACACTCACACACACCTCACATTAACACTCACACACACACCTCACGTTAGCACTCACACACACACCTCACATTAACACTCACACACACCTTACATTCACACTCTCACACACACCTCACATTAACACTCACACACACACCTCACACACACACACCTTACACTCACACACATTAAACACTGAACTCTTAAGTATAAGACGTAATTCCCCCCTGATTTTCACAAAAGGAAAATAAAACCTAAAAAAATAAAAACCTTTATTTGACTTGATTTTGCCAAAAGTGTGTCATTCTACTTTTAGCTGCATATTATGGCCTTGCATTTCTTTACTTTTATCAATATTATTTATAACAGTAAACCATAATACTTTAGTTTGGTATAGTACTCTAACCCTAGGACAGTGTTCTATTTGAGTTCATGATATTGAGCAGTATTAGAAAATTCTAGACGTTGATCAGGACATTGCAGTGTTGATCACCTTGAAGAAAAAGCTTACATAGTGTTTCATATTCGTTCATGTCCATTGTTGTATTGATCGAAGTATAACAGAGTTATAAAAGTATCCTCCAACAGCTGGACACACCCACAGTCTTCCTCTTTGTCTCTCTGTGACTTTCTATGACAGAATTTCTTTAATGGCTACCTACAGACTTTATGCAGTAAATTTACCGAGAGTCCTCGGTGCAGTGAAGTTCAGCTCTCAGTTGGGTGACAGGAGTCTGGAGGCCGTGGGCACTGCTCTGTCCTGTGGAACATGCAAGCATTTCCTGTGTGATTAATTGGAAAGAAAAGACCTTGTTTTCGCTCCTTTAAAATGATGAATCATTGTCCAGCTTCCACTGTAGGCCGCTATACTGTAATTTATTGCTTTTCTTCCTGATTAGGCCAATATGTAGTGCTGTTTAATTACAGGAGTGTTGTACCCTAGAACTGTGGCATACACATCCTCCTGCTGGGGCATGCTGCTGGAGCTTTTGTGTCAGAGTCAATACTACAATAATGAGCATCTGCTTGCTGAATTGTGATGTCATTTCCAAGTCTGATGACATCATTTTATTTGCACTAATTATACAGATTATTAATGCACTTGGACAGAGATATTAGCATATTAGCAGATAAAATGCTTAATTCAAGTTTGTTTTCATGGTGTTTATGAGCTGGTCTTCTCATGTCTCTAACTAGAAGAGTATCTTTGCCTCTTCTTGAAGGTACTTGGTAGTAATTATCCGTTTTAATGTGATACGTTTAACAGAGTGGTCAACGATGCGAGCTCAATCATGTACACGCTATGAGTAAACATACATGAGGTGGAATTAAATCAGTTTATGCGCATATGAAACCTCATAATAAAAGCACTAAAGACTGAAGAAGTCACAACTGTGTCAAATACAAATAGTTCCTGTAACAGTGTTTCAGCTATACAATTAGTGGTGTAAACACACACACACACACACATTTGTTGCAAATCGCGTACGCTTGAGACTGTTTCACTTAATTCAATCACAAGCGGAATATTGACACCATATGTGCCCTGATCATTGGCCTCGGGCAGCTGTGATTAGGTTAATACTGATAATACAGTTGTCTTCTGTCACTATTTTGGTCTCTTACATCAAAGGCCAACAATGAAAGATCACACTTGAACTCATGCATATTGGCATCTGAATCATCTCCATGCATTAAGGTAAAGAATATTATCTGTAATCATATCAGTGAGTGCCTGTGTTTGAATCAATGCTCTCTCTCTTTCTCTCTCTCTCTCTCTCTCTCTCTCTCTCTCTCTCTCTCTCCTCTGTCTCTCTGGTTGTTTATCTACCTGAAGTTAAGTCATGGACTAAAATAATTTGGAGATAAGTAAGTCAGATTGAGGTGATTTACACCAGATATTCTGTGCCATGTGGAATGTTAATTACTTGGTAAACGTTATGCCTTCCTTTAATTCTGTAGCTCTTTCCATCACCTTCTAGCTCAGTTTATTTTACCAATGATCCAAGTATCACAATTATAGACAATTCCCCTTCTCATAATCATGTACAATTAAATCTAAATGATTTCATTGAATTTTTTTCCATGTATGTTCCATTCTAGCGAGTTCTATTGATGCTGTGAAGGGGATTAAAAAAAAAAAACATTGGAAAGCTAGAAAACAATCTCAGTAGCCAGCAGTCTCGGCTCATCTGCATCTCTGCCACTAAACATTTCCATTTAAAGTGATTTAACAGAGGAGAGTTTATGTCTCCGCTGCTGCGTGTCCATCATTCACCGACATGCCTGCTTCTCCCCTCGACCCAGCTCACGCTCTGAGTTATAGGGCATTTATTTGAAAAGCTAATAATTTAAGCTTTTTTCCCCCCCTGCCCCAACATAGGGTAGGTCTGCTGCAGTATTTTTTAAGGATGTCATGTTTATATCCTGAATATGTGTTTCAGCCAGGACTATGACTGCTTGAAGGAGTAAAGTGTGCAAGAGGAAACCTGTGTCTGTGTGTGTGTGTGTGTGTGTGTGTGTGTGAGAGAGAGAGAGAGAGAGAGAGAGAGAGAAACTAGCCAAAAACTTGAAACTACTAAACTCCTGAACTGGCTAAAAAAATGTGTAGCAATACAAAACTGGATTTATTCATAATTAACTGTTCATTATTGTTCATATTGTGTCTTTTTTTAACAAGAATTGTACAAAGGATTTGTAAAGGTGGAAACTGATAGATTTAGTGGAATGTGAGACTCTAAAATTGAAGGGTTTTTAATGCATAAAAGCTCGCTGTGATATTTGTTAGATTTGTATAATCTCATAATGGCGTGTGAAAGAGAAAGAGAGATTGTGTGTGTGTGTGTGTGTGTGTGTGCATGTGTGTGTGTATTTGTCCATGCGTCACATTTATATCTGTAAGATTTGGCTTTGTGCCCATTGGGTGTTATACCTGCATCTCAGTGCAGTCAGCAAGGTGATTTACTGGCAGCGTATCTTAGCTGCAGTCATACTCTCTCTCTCTCTCTCTCTCTCTCTCTCTCTCTCTCTCTCTCTCTCTCTCTCTCTCTCTCTCTCTCTCTCTCTCTCTCTCTCTCTCTCTCTCTCTCTGTATCTGTCTCCCTCTCTCTATCTCTCTATCCATCCTTCTCTTTCTCCTGCATCTTTTCCTTAGCAAGCCAAAGAGACATTGATCTCCCAGTCGTGCAAGGTGACCCCACAGTACAGCACTTCCCCAAGTCTTCCCTTTCTTCTCTCCTCCTCTCTGCCTGTCTCTTCTTTCTTCTCCCTGGGAGCGAGGGAAGGGGCTCGACCCTCTGAGTGATGTCACGTCCGGCAGGGGCAGAGTGGAGCAGCTAGAGGAATATTTAATCCTGGGATGTCTAAAAAGCTTTCTCCTATTGATAACTCCCTCCTACACAGCACTCAGACACCAGCATGGACGATTCACCGGTTAATATGAGGTCGTTGGCCAACAGTTCCAGCTATTTTTGAAAGCAAGCTGTAGTTTCCTTAAGCAGGCATGACATGTCAATCCATACGAGACTGTGACGACAAACTTTTAGTGACAGCTGCCGGTTCAGTGCAACATGCACACCACAGTACAGAAAGAACAGCAAATACACTCATCCTGATCTCAGTGGGCATGTTTACAGTCATTATTCCTGTTTTTATCTGATTAATGAAATCTAAACATCTAATATGTTAAACAAATTGATCCGAATGCATCTTCATGCTGTGGAATAACCAACACACAATTGTCATTGAAGAGAAGTTTTAAAATGAAGAAAAAAATGTATCTGAGTCTTAATTTTAATGTTCCTTCATCAAAATCTTTATGTATTGCATTCATTTTTATTTTTGTAAAAGGCGAAATAAATCTTTCATTACGCTTTGATGAATGCCGCTAGTTTATTACTGTTCTGTTCTTCATACTTAATTTTCTTGTTTTCGCAGGTCTTCAAGAAAATTTCTGCATCTGTGATATGAAGCGTGAATCCTTTATCTTCACCCCTGCAGTCTGAGGTGAGATCACAAACCCTAGCTTATGATTTCTCATCATATCTCTTTATATTTTCGAACTCATAAGAGGATATTTGAATTCTTACTTAGTTTAGAGATTGTCATTGGTCATTTCACCAAACAGATGATGTCAATTCTGGTCTAAATTTGTTGGAGCTCATTTTGAATGGAATTTGTATTTTTACTGTCGAGCTATTTTTTCCTGATCGATTTAAATACAAAGAAATGTGTTTTTAATATCAAGAAGGTGAGTTTTTAAAAAAATCTGAAATGTATACGCCAAATGTTTTTTGCTAAACCTTTTTACTAAATTAATAAAATAATAAAATAATTGAATACTTTATGAAATAACGTTTAAACACTTATCAAGTTTACTCTCACAATTAGAATGAATTCTCTCAGAATTACTCTGATTAACAGATTCAGTACCCAGTTGTGTGTAATATGCTGTGAAAAACGTTTGGAGCAAACTATTTTCTGGAGTGGTGGTGGTGGTGATGGGGGGCGGCAGTTTGTACAGTATTCTAACAGGGTGGTTATTAAAATAAAAAATAGTTGGATCGGCACTTGAGGAGACTCAGTGTGCCTCAGGCACGAGACACAAATGTGAATTAGAAACTATACTCTAGATGTTCATAATAGATTGATGTGAGAAGCAGGAATGGTGCAGTCCAGTTTGTGTAGGTTCTCAACCTCCCACGCGGAGAAACCGAAACAACCTTCAACCTTCTTCTCACTCTCAGGATCAAAGTGTTAACTTTATTTAAATGTTACTTGGACAAAGCAGGGTGTCTGAAACATGCATGTGGTGTTGTTTGTGGGAAACTCTTAAACTGCTCATCTTGTAGTTCACGATTAAGTCACACTAATGTCATGTTCAGTTTCTCACTTCAGTGTTTCAGATTTCTGATGTAGATACACACATTATATGACGTGTGTGTACAGAACATCTTTGTGGGTGCTTACAGTACATTAGCGTTGGCATTGTGTAAGAATGAAAGTACACATGATTTTGAGTGTGTGAGAGTAAGATAAAGCGTGTGTGAGAGAGGGTGTCTGAGTGTGTGAGAGTGAGTGTGTGTGCGAGAGAGTGAGTGAGTGTGTGTGTGTGTGCTGTGCTCATACTGTATTTGGAGCACGTGATGAGAGGATGAATATGATAGGATGGTACTGGGCCAGCTCCTGCATAGTGCAGCACTTTTCTCTACTGTAACTCTGGGACACGATGCTGAGGTCACCCACAGAGGAGAGGATGAATATGACTCTCTCTCTCTCTCTCTCTCTCTCTCTCTCTCTCTCTCGTTCTCTGAAAAGAGAGAACACACAGTCAATCCTGCTCTTTTCCTTCCTGTGGAGTAGCACCTGCTGTGCATCTGAATTTGTGTGTGTGTATTAAAGCTGTGAACCGTAACCAAAGACAAGCATGAACATGGCTATCTTTAGCGACGGCTCCTGAAGACACTCTCTCCTCGTACAGATACAAATAGAACTCGGTAACATACATCATGGCCTTATCCACCACAGCCTGCAGCCCAGTTCAGCCCAGTGTGTTGAGGCACACACACACACACACACACTCACACACACACACTCACACACACTCATACACCCACACACACACACTCTCTCTCTCACACACACACACACACACACGCAGGCACACACACACGCACACACACGTACACACACACACACACACACACACACACACACACACACACACACACACACGCACACAGGCACATTGCGAGCACTTGCTCAATTAACGTCACAGTGTGCTCACATTCTGTAATAAGCTTGAGAACTCTTCCACATGACTAAACCAAAGATAGGAAAAACACCAACTGCACAGAGCAGGAGTTTCACAAATGATTGCATTAGAAAATAAAGCGACTTTAGTTTACACTATATTCTATTTTTTTCACACTATATTCTATTTTTCATTCTATTATAATTAGATATCTTTTTTAATTAGAACATTTTAGGAACATGTTTTACTTTCACAGATTATTAACCCCTTCAGTCTCTCAGCTTGTTATCCATTTTAAATCTTGCTATGAATGAACAATTTACAATTTATCTTTTAACGATTACTATGAATTATAAATTACTGAGTAATTACAGTGAAACAGAATAGAAAAGCTGCGTAGAATTTGAGAGTGAAAAATATCTGATTTATACAGAGTTAAATATACTGTCCTTATTACAAATGTTTAATTAATCCAGTGTGATGTGCTGTATTATAGAGCTGTCTTACAGAACTGCTTCTAACTAGTTCTGTGTTCGGAGGAAGGGCATTCACCACGCGGTGGTCAAATAAAGAGTGATAAATACTCTTTAAGAAAGGATGTAACATGAAATCAGGACAATGAAGTGTGAAGTATCACGACTTCCTAACGGTTACAGGTCTATCTATGAAAATAGAAGCAAAACTAAGCTTGTGTATTAAATAGTAAGATACATAATCACTGTAACACCTTCATCCAGAAATGTGTCTTAAATTCATATACAAGGATCAAATAATGAACAATGAATTGTGCTGTAGGAAAAAAATAAAAATAAAAAAATAAATATAAACAAATAAATAAATAAATAAATAAATAATAATAATAATAATAAATACAATTAAAAAATATATATATAATAAATATAATAATAATAATAATAATAATAATAATAATAATTATTATTATTATTATTATTCTATTTATTTGTTTGTTTGTTTGTTTGTTTGTTTATTTTGTTTTATTAAGGAGTAAGAATTGAGTAAGAATGCTGAGAAACTTTTATCCAGCAGTCTGTCCCAATCTCAGAAACTGTGTTTATTCCTTTAAGACAGGGTTAACTAAGACGTACAGGGATGTATTGCCTGTGTTTAGTGACCTGCACCCTGGCGCTCTCCTTCACTCGGCTGTGTAGAGGAACAATAAGTAGCCTCACGCCCTCTGGTCAGTTCATCTGTGTCTAACCCTGCTGAGGATGAATGTGTCTGAGATGAGGGCTCCATCCATATTGCTCTCTCTGCCATCCCTCCATCCCTCCCACTTTTGCTCTCCCTGACACTCTCACTTTTATTCCAGCACTTGCAAAACCCAAAGCTGGAAATTTAATGGCACATATTTCCCAGGCAAGGCTGTAGGAACAGGGTGCCTCTTCCCCCCTTGTTAGCTTGATAAATAACTTCTCTGGCCAGAAAGTGCTGAATTTTAGGTTTCTATGTCTATTTTCTGCAGGCTGACATTAATTTTGCGTGCTCTGCAGGAACTAACTAACAGAAATAAATAAATAAGGCAATGAGAGGACTGAGGCGCGTGCTGCTGGCCCATTATGTGCTTCCTGTACACACACTCATGCATGCCCCATTTGTTGGCAGATGGGCAGGTTTTTTTTTGTTTTTTTACCTATTTGGTTTGTATTGCCATTGCTTTTGATTTGTTGTGAAAAGGTTAATTTTTTAAAAGCCTACACGGAATACATTTCCAAAAACTCGTATGCAAGCTCACACATGTCCATATAACAAAACAGAAATACACACTCAAATGTAAAATAGACATGGACACACAAAGCCTTCAACAAACATGCAGTTTGTCCTATTGTATACAGTACACACCAGATCTCTCTCTCTCTCTCTCTCTCTCTCTCTCTCTCTCTCTCTCTCTCCCTCCCCCCCTCTCTCTCTGACTGTCTCTCTCTCTCTTTCTCTCTCTCTCTCTCCCTCTCTCTCTGACTTTCTCTCTCTCCCTCCTCTCTCTTTCTCTCTCTCTTTCTCTCTCTCTCTCTCTCTCTCTCTCTCTCTCTCTCTCTCTCTCTCTCTCTCTCTATAACACACACACACACACACACACACACACATTATTTTGCATATATAACAATTTATATAATAAATTTAACATGTAAACTGTTACAGCTATTCGAGGTAAAATATTCTGTACTATTCATTTTAAATCAGCATTTTCTCTGAGGACAGTCAGAACACACTCACATACACTGGCCCTGTACATGGTCATGGACTGGAAGGATTTTAATTCACTTGAGATGTTATTGTTGCTCTGCAAAGTTTAACTAAATGAAAGACTAACATGAACTACAGTGTGTGACTAAAGTGGGCATTTCACAGTAATCACTAGTCATTAGAACAGCAGGCATAAAGACTTGATGAGAAAGGCGTTTAGATGAAGCATTAATTAAGTTTGTGTAAAATTAACTGTACTACAAAGGTGAAGATTTTCTTTTTTCTAATTCTTTTGTATAGATTGGAAATAGGAGAAGGTGCAAGACCTATTTTAAGCTTTTATTAATTGAGTCTATCAAACCTTAGTGTTTGGGGTGTAATAAAATAAGAATGAATCTTTACCCAATGACAATTAAAGCTTTTGTTGTCATCTGCTTGGAATTATTTATTCCACTGAAAGTTTGCTTTTTAACCTTTAATAGCAGTACTATGAGGTTAAGCTATAAGAGAAGCTTACAGCTATCTGCTATACATAGTTTACTTACATGTAAAATAAAATAGCAGAATAGTTTTTCATTTTTAAATGGAACTGTGACAATATGATCGTCTGAAGGTAGAAGATGCACAGACTCATACCACACTAGTGCTTGTTCTTGTCTTCAAGATGGCTGTTACTATTGTTCTTAGACATGCGATGTACTTTTGTCCACAGTAATAGAGAACATGCAGTAATACAGTGTGGTTCACTATGACACACTGTTAGATGCCACATAAGCAATTTTACTGGAGAATGATTGGTGCATTTTGAGGCGTGTGTGGTTATTTCAGCAGGCATTAAACTGATAGATAGGTTTCCCTTACTTTTAAATAACATTAGCTTTGCCTCAGTGAGGGACTAAAGCAGAAAACTACAGATACCAAACACTTAACTTACTGACTACAGTCCAGGGTAAGAGGAAAAATATATAAATAATATTTATCTATCTATCTATCTATCTATCTATCTATCTATCTATCTATCTATCTATCTATCTATCTATCTATCTATCTACTGTATCTGTCTGTCCGTCCATCCGTCCGTCCGTCCGTCCGTCCTTATTTCTTTCTTTCTTTCTTTCTTTCTTTCTTTCTTTCTTTCTTTCTTTCTTTCTTTCTTTCTTTCTTCCACAAAAAACATGTTATTAAAAATATGATGCTTTTTCCACTGAAGTTTACTCAACTATTTTCTGCCATAGTTAAAATCCATAAACGTCAGTATTAATAAACCCTAAACCACAATATAACATCGTACAGAACAACACAGAATGCTAACATATGAATTTCTATGAATGTTTATGAAACAGATTAATAAAAATAAGTTTATAATAAATTACTTACTGCATGTCCTAAATATTAATACTGTACTGAATTCTAGGGTCCAATATTAAAATTCTCTTAAATATCACTTTCTATTCAGCCTAATTTTTCATCAACAAACATGTTCATAAGGTGTTCATAAGGTTCATAATCATTTTGAGGATTAAATTTACTGATTCATTATATGAATGTTGGTTGATGCAGGTGTTGATCACTTGATTTATTTTATGTATTATTATTATTATTGTTATTATTTTATTTATTTATTTATTTATTTTTCTTTACATTTTATGAGTACAATGAAACGTCACATGGTGCTTTTTTTATATCGCTTTTAACAAATGATGTCTCAAAGGATAGAAGCATAGAAATATATAAAAAATGTTAACGTTTATAGTAATATTATCTCTATTATCTCTTAATAGTAATTTTTATCTCTAACATTTATCCCTAATGAGCAAGTCTGAGTCCAAGGAAAAACTGAGATGATTTGAGGAAGAAACATTAAGAGGAACCAGACTCAGAACCTCATCCTCATCTTTGTGACACTTTACAGGAAATAATGTCAATGTAAATAATGTCAATGTACATTTATACATCAGTTTGTAGAACATAAATAAATGTGTAAATAGACCATGAAATAATGCTGGTTACTTGTGACTACGTCTCTTTGTACTACCACAAAGACCTAACATACAGTAGCCGCAGTGCATTTGTACTGTTGTTTCCAGCTTATTGTTATTCTCTGAGTTACTCAGTAGCTGTGGACAAAATGGACAGGCAGGTCACCCTACTGTCAGTGTTAATGAAGCAAGGAATTTTTTACAGAAGTAAAGACAAAATCTGATTTCACAAATCTCACCACTTCCTTCACATTTCTGGAATGTTCCATCGT
Source organism: Tachysurus vachellii (assembly GCF_030014155.1). NCBI lineage: Eukaryota > Metazoa > Chordata > Actinopteri > Siluriformes > Bagridae > Tachysurus > Tachysurus vachellii. The sequence continues at coordinate 24,055,400 of NC_083473.1, forward strand.
GGCCTTCTAATAATTAAGAAAACAAATCTGCAAGCTGCCGAGAACCCGTGAGTGTACAGTCTGTGTTGCACAAACCCCATTTAAGACTAAACATTACATGGCATATACAATACGCAGTAGTCTCAGTGGAAGCGGATGTTTTGTAGACACACAGAGCTTTAAGCCTGAAAAGAAGCATCTAGTCCATCTGTAACAAAAATGAGTCTGTAGACCGAAGAGTAACACAATATAACTCTGTTCCTTTCAGGGATGATTTTTGGACGTTTTCCCTCCACAATACCTGTATCACTTTCCACTAAAAAAGCAAGGTTTGCATTGGATTAGAGCACAGTTACTCAGCAATAGCTATTCATCTTAAATGCCTGATTAAATTTTCATGAGAGAAAGGAGAAAAGAGTGATAAGGGAAGAAGCAGGGCTTGTGAACATTTTTAAAAGCATTTTAAAAGCATTTTAAAGCATTTCACAGGTCTTTAAAAAAAGCTTGATGCACTCAGAATGCATCCATGTAGGAACACAACTTTACTAGTGTAAAGAAATTGTCCTTAGTGGATGCCATAAGACTTCTTACTGCAGCATGATTCAGGTAATTAAGCAATTGCCCTCAATGTTATCTACTGAGAAATGCGTTTGAAAGGTGATTCTAGAGCAGCGTATATGTTTCTCAAACCAACGCTGAACACACTACAATATCCTGCTCTATAGGAAATGCACTTGAGTCGTCCTCTAAATAAATTAAAAAAAAAAAAAAAAGAAGAAAAGAAATGTCACTTTGAGCACTAGGTAGCGAGCAAATTACTTTAAAGGAAAATCAAGGGAGAGTCAAATGAGTGAAGGAGCTTGGGTGAAGAGTGAAGGAAACAAATTATTCCCTAAGCACCATGTGAAGATAAAAAGTGATCTTGTTATGGTAGGGAGAAAAATGCTCGAATGGAAATTGGGAAACACTACCATAAAACGTTCAAGTAAAGTTATTTAAATGGATTGTGTGGCGTCAGGAGTGTGTGTGTGTGTGTGTGTGTGTGTGTGTGTGTGTGAGCAATCAGGATCATACATAGCTCTTAAACCGTAATTTCCTGAAGGTGAAGGTAGCTGAAGCTTTCAGCCTCTAGCATGCAGTTTCTAGATTTCTTATCTAAGTGGGTAATTACCATTAGACAGCGTTGGACACGCAGCACAACAAAATGAGCTGCTTGAACGTGAAAAGCACCTCGAAACTCCTGCAAGCTTTTATGTCTTGCAAAAGAGAGCGAGAGAGAGAGAGAGAGAGAGAGAGAGAGAGAGAGAGAGAGAGAGCACTATTCCAGTCTGAAGGAGCCATCAAGTGCTGTTGCAGAAGCTCATTTCTGTGGCGTGTGTGTGTGTGTGTGTGTGTGTGTATAGAGGGCTATCCTCAGTTGTCAGAAGCAGCGATTTTCAAGAGAAAGCGCTTCCCTTCAAGCTGCCTCTGATATCTGTGTCCTTGATCAGGCACAGTACAGGGGAGGAGAGAGAGGAAGGGAAGGAACAGATTTCTCTTTTCTTTTCTGAGGAGCTCTGAAGTCATGATAAAAAGCTGGTACAACAGCAGTGTGAGTTGAGGAGTTTGGTGTGGAACTAAAACACAGCATATACACACAAAACAGTGGGGGAGAGAAAAAGAAAGAGAGAGAGAGAGAGAGAGAGAGAGAGAGAGGGAGCTTCTTGCTATCGATGTGTCAGTAGCAATCAATAGAGGCCAGCGAAGGCTTTTCTCTTATCACACTATTGGATTGTGTGTCTCTGTCCTGCTTCTGGTGTATGTGGCAGTCCAGTTCTTCTCCATTATACATACGGAGGTGAGGCAGCACATCTCTGTTCATTACTAATGCCTCTATAATTAAAAGCAGGTGATATATAAAAATGTAATATTAAGATACAAATCTTGACTAGAGAATGGATTAAAAACTGTGCTCGAATCCGTGCGCTTGTGTATGTGTGTGTGTGTGTATGGCAGTCGCGCTGAGTGGTGGGATGTTCTCGGATCGGAAGTAGCTGCGTTCCCCTGGGCCCACTCAGTTGCTCATCCTGCACAATCCCATAACCCCCCTCTTGTTATGCTCCAGCTCCAGTCTCTCAGTGCAATGAGAACTGACTGATAGATACTACAGTGTGTTTCTTTTTATCCTATCCTCTCTTGCCGTAAGTCCCTCACGCTCTTTTTTTTTTTTTTGCCTCTGCCCTGTGTAGCCACGTTGTGTTTTCAGTGATGAAGGACACAGACGCTTGACCTCACGCAGACAAGCCCTTGTGACATGCATTGACCTTTTAACCGCCGGGAAATTCGATAGTGAAGAGACAGTTGACATAACCTGGCAACCCCAGCAGCCTGACAGTCTCGAATGATAGCAGACAGGCAGACAGTACAGTGAGAGAAAGAGAGAGAGAGAGAGAGAGAGAAACAGGATGGAGGCATTGATGGGATAAGCATGTTTGTTTAAATAAAATTTGAGGTCAAGTGGACGTACAGGTTAAGACAAGGTGACTTGGCAAAGGGTGAAAAAGAAGGCGACATAGACGGAGGGACAGGAGGACAGAGGCGGGGGAGGCTGAGTGAGACACACAACCAATGGCTCTGCTGCAATTAAAATAATTTTAAATTAATATGAGGGTTCCTGTGTAGGCTTATATACAGAGTGGAAGCACTTTCACATCCATCGACCCAGTGTTTTAAAGCAACGTGCGTTCCCACCAGCCATCCATAATCAGGCTTGCCAACTGCACTCTGCTTTTCTCCACTGCACTGCCACGATAATTATTCAGCTCCGCAGACACGAACGGGATTCATCCACCAGCGTAAAGCTGCTTTCGCCTCTTTGCTGAATCTTCAACAGGAAAGACTCGTAACCTCACCAGCTACCCACTTGAAAATGTCAAACATCGGAAGGAAGATAATTTAACTGCTTTTGGCTTTCTGTTTTCACACACACACACACACACACACACACACACACACACACACACACACACACACACACACACACACACACACACAACTTTTCCGTCAAGCTCATCACTTTCTGTGGAACACACACACAAGAGCTGGTAAACCAGGCCAAGTTTACCACAGAGTGTGTGACCTGTATTCTCCAAGTCACCACAATAGTGACGAGCGGTTATTATGAGAGGTTACTGCACTCGACTGATTTGAACAAGATCTATATATAACAAGACATTTTATGCCTTTTCTATTTTTTTTCTAATTTGGTATTTATATCTCAGGTGTAAAATAAAAAATGTGTGAAAATAATTTGACAAAATTATATTGTTCATTATTATTAAATTATCATTAATACACAATCTTTATGTACACAATTTTTATAATACACAATTTTTATTGTTATGAAGCATTGAAAGCTATGTAATCTATTATAATATTCAAATTTTACATACACACTGTATTGTAATTATTTTGAATTTAATTTCTATTATGATTCTACAGTAGGGATTTCATGTAGAGGATGTCTTCTAAAACACAAAGAGCTTTGTGTCTGTGTGTGTGTGTGTGTGTGTGTGTGTGTGTTTCTGTGTGTGTGTGTGTGTGTGTGTTATCCCAATTCCCTGGTGGGACACATGGCTCCTCTGATGTAGTCTCCACTCACACGTGTTTAGTGCCGGAATATTCCAGGGATAAAAGAAGCTTTTTAATGAGTCAACATTCCGGTTCTCACATGCAGCCACTCTTCCCTTCCTCTGTCTCTATCAAAATGATTTCTCATTATGTTTCTTTAAGATGATTTGAGAGAGAGAGAGAGAGAGAGAGAATATATATGTGTGGCCACAGAGGAATAGTTGTGTGTTTTAGCATCAGAGAGTCAGGTGTGTTCTCCTCACTGAGAGTAAATTGAAGCCGACTGCTCCGTTTGTTAGATTAGTCTTTTTGATAATCTCCACAGCGAGCCTCAGATAGACTCGTATTAGATTACACAAATTCCACTAAAACTCTTCTCCCTCCTGCGACTCCTGGGAATGAGAACGTATGAAAATAAAACAGATTTAAGACGTTGAAAAGCTCTTTGTAAAGATGATTGTCTTCAATAATAGCAGATATTTATATCAAAATGTATTTTGTATTGGTTTATCTTTGGATATATAATGTAAGACTAATCCGTGCATATTGTTAGTGTTTATTTTCATGATGTGACGTTAGATTTCCAAAACTGTCAAATGTGTGTGAGAACACATGCATCAGGGGTAACAGGGGCAACAGGGGTACCAGGGGTAACAGGGGTCAGGGTAACTATGTTTTTTATTATTATTATTATTATTATTATTATTATATGTGTAATTATGTGCATTTCACAAATAAAGATATTAAGATGGAATGAAATTATGGTAATCTGTGTGAAGGGGAAAGAAGCTATTTTTTTCATCAAAAATGAAGGGATGTTCAGTGATTTCTTTTATATAGAAGAAGAAAGAAAGCACAGTGATGTTGCCTAAGCGGGACATGGTACCGGTGTCCTCTCTTTTTTGTGCTCCTCTGTTTCTGCTGTTTACCTTTCTGCTGTTGACAACCCTGACACATGGGGCCAGAGAGAGATCTAATATATTTTGACCTAAAAAACGAATTAAAGAGGTGATAGTTTAGATGAGAAAGAGGGAAAAGAATGAGAGTAATGAGATAGAGAATGAGTTAGTGAGTGTGTGAGTGTGTGTGGGACAGAGAAAAGTGGTTCACCACACTGATTTGGCACACAGCATGAACCCGCTGTGCTTGCTGAGTAAATAGAGTGTTTCTCTCTCCGCTCGCTCAGCCTGTCTCTTGGCTTCTCAAATGCTCCCTTGCACATGGTCTTCTTTACAACTATAAATATAGCCATGAAATAATCAGACAAAAACACCAATGATGGAGCAGAAAAACACTCTGCAGAGTCTCTGCTTCTGCTGTTTCATCACTATAATTATGTGCGCACTTTGTTGTGTTTGTACACACGGTTAATGGTGTAACAGAAGCAGCTGCTTGTGCCGTCTCGCTGACGTACAGTACGTTAACCAGCCAGAATGCGTTCATGTGAAATGCTTCAGAAATGGAATAAAATATGAGAGGTCAAAAGGAAACAACAGCAACATTTTAAAAATGCGAACCCTTAATATATTAAAAGTCGACACTTGGAGTTAGTACAGCAGATATTAAGACAGAATTAGTCAGGTTAAGAATCATTTTAATCTCATTTATCCCACAAGGGTTTTATACAGATCTTTATCTCCTCTAATGAATTTGAAATTTTCCTCTAATGAGTTTCCTCCTTAATGTTTGATGGCTTCTGAGATGCTTTTCTGCTAAACGTGGTTATAAAGAGTGATTATTTGAGATATGTCACAGGTCTGGAAATTCTCCTGTGATTTCCTGCAACCAAAATGACTTTCCACCTGCAGAACTTACACTTTCAGAATGATTTTTTGTTTCCACACTAATTTTCTAAACTAAAGACTAAACTAAACTAAATTCCAGGAGATCAGCAGTTTCTGGAACACTCGACTAGAACAACAACAAGCCAGAGATGACGTTTTTAAACGTTCTGATGTTTGACATGAACATTAACTAAAGCTCTTGTCCTCTATTCCCATGATGTTATGCATTGTGCTGCTGCCACATGACTGGCTGATTAGACTGCATTAATGTGCAGCTTTACAGGTATTTCTAATAAAGTGGATAGTGAATGTTCTGTATTTCCATTCATTCATCTTCAGTAACTATTCTATCCTAGTCAGCGTCACATGGCAGATTCAGAGCCTATCCCAGGAACATGGTGTGACGAGGGCATACGCCCTGAACCGGCTCCGTCACAGGGGTAATTTAGCATAGTCATGCTTTACTGTCATGTTTTCAGGAGGTAGCAGGAAACCTGAACCAGGAGGAACCTGAAGGAATACATGCAAAACTTCACACAGATAGTAACCAGAGCTCCAGATGGAGCTGGGAACCCTGGAGCTGTGAGACTCACTGTGCCTCACCGTGCCACTGTGCTGTTCTTTTTATCCCGACAGAAAAGCATGATGGCGCACAGCCTTCTGTAGACTCACACACTCTCAGCTCTTTTGCAGCTTTATAGTTTATCAGGAAAGGGACGTGTAACGATAGTGTATTGGCCGTGAGTGTAAAATATCTCCCTCACATTGTGAGCCACTAACCTTTTTTCTGAACGTCTGCTCATGCTCGGGCGCACAGCTGAACACAGTGATACTTTAAATATAGCCTACTTTTAAGCACACACTGGAATTAATCAGTGGATTTCCCTTTTTTCTCCATCAGCCTCTAATTTTACCCTTGGGGTCAAATAAATGTAGCTTTGATTTGTGTGCATGTGTATTTATTTCTCATTTCTCTATCTGGGCTCTGGTGTAGCGGCCAAGCTGGGCGTTTTTTCAGCAGGATGAGTGGCGGTAAAAGCCCCTGGCACACTCGCAGTGTTTGTGTTGTTGCAGTTCCCTACAATAACCCCAGCCAAACACACAGCCCCACAAATTAGCAGCCTTAACTGCAGACGGTGCACATTTACAGCCACTGCCGGGATGGGCTTTGATAAATGAAAATAAATACTTTTCATCAGCCACCAGAGAAGTGTGGAGAGAGGTGTGTGTTGTGGCAAGGTGTGGTGGTGTATGGCGTGGTAGCACGTTCCATTCCAGCACGTCTTTTCTCCCTGGAATATGCAGCAAAATGCTATTTTCAAGCTATCGATATATTTCGGCCACAGAGAAATATGAGAAAACGTAGGATATTGACAGGTGGTAGCTTTGCATGTTTATGAAGGTGTGTTTCAGGGAAAAAAGAAAAAGCATTGTGCGAGCCTTGGTTAGATTAAATTATGTTTGGAGGAGTGTATAAGCTCGAATAAATTTCACAGCCAGTGGATCAGTGGAGATGTCTCCTCCCGGAGCAGCTCTGTGCTCACCTCGCTCTCTGCTATGTCTCTGTAGGGAATACACTCCTACGACCTTAGTGCTCGACAATGAGCCCTTTTTCACTCGCACACAGACACAACACAGTCCAGTCTTCTGCTTTAACTAGAGTGTGTGCTGTATACTGATACAGAGTATGTGAGGGATTGTGACTTTTACTGTACCTTCACACATACTCTGATGGTGTGTGTGTGTGTTAAGGGTCTAGTAACAGATGTCGGAAGATGTAGACTAGCCAGGGTGGTCAGTATTTTTAAATATAGTTTGAAGGTGAAGGCAATTAGGCCTAAAGGAACTTCAACATCACTTTACATGAAGTGCTGAATAATCCCACCAACTGTGAAGGCAGAGTGAATAGTGTTGTGAGCTTCTTTGGAGCCGGGATCACACACCACTGTCCACCATCTCACTCTGCACGCCAGCTCAAAGCTCAAGCAGTCTGGACTGATGCATATTTGAGCTGTAGAAACATGGCAGATGAAAAAAGCTCCCAGACGCTGCTGTAGGCGTTACACGCTCTGTTCATGAAACACCAGAAGCTTCCATAACATAACATAAGAAGCTTCTGCAATCAACAGTTTATCTGTCGAGCCACCAGATCGTCCACACCGGCACATAGTAGTAATTACATACAGATTTATTATTTTGCACTGAGTTTATTTACAGTACCTTTGTCATTAAGAGTGTAGCCTAAAAAAAATCAGTGAAGCTGGAGCTGTGATTTGTAGCCTGTGTAGAGCTGTTAACTGAAGTGCAGTTTGACATGAACTTTAGTGCACAAATAAAACAGACTAAAAACTGTGATGTTTTGTCGATGAAAACGTTTCATCTTTACCGATGAAAAAGACTCATCTACTATATTTTTTAATCACTGCTTAACTAGTAAAAATTAGGTGTGTGTGTGTGTGTGTGTGTGTGTGTGTGTGTGTGTAAGAGAAATTTCTGTGCCAGGAACAGTATTGAAAACCTCTTTGTTTTTCTTTCTCCCCAAAACACCTACATGTTCCATCATCTCCTAGAACAACGTGTCCTACTTGTGATAATCATTTAACATTCTCTCCACTGCTCACGGGGACTTTTATTCACACTCATCACATGTGAGAGGAGAAGAGCTCTCTTTAATCCTCACTCCTTACAACACCACTCACACACTCACATAATACACACAAACACATAACACACAGTTACACACACACTCACACACACACATAATACACACGCATAATACACACTCACATACACTTACACACACACACACACAGACTCACACACTCATATAATACACACTAACACACTCATTCTCACACACATACTCACCACACTCACATAATACACACACACACACACACACACACATAATACACAGTTACACACACACTCACACTCACGTAATACACACACACAATACACACACATAATACACACTCAAATAATACACACTTACTCACACACTTAAACACACATACTCACACACTCATATAATACACACTTACACATACTCACCTACTCTCACACACATCATACACACCCATAATACACACTCAAATAATACACACTTACACACACATACTCACACACTCATATAATACACACTAACACACTCATTCTCACACACATACTCACCACACTCACATAATACGCACACAAATCACACACTAACATAATACACACACACACATAATACACACACACTCACACTCACGTAATACACACACAATACACACGCATAATACACACTCAAATAATACACACTTACTCACACACTTACACACACATACTCGCACATACTCACACAAGCATATAATACACACTCAAATAATACACACACACTCACACACTTACACATACTCACCTACTCTCACACACATCATACACACCCGTAATACACACTCAAATAATACACACTTGCACACACATACTCACACACATACTCACAAACACATACTCACACACTCACATAATAAACACACAAAATGCTTAATACTGAACTGAACTATAGTCTACTGTACCTTTTTTTTTTATCATTTTTCTGAACACTCTGTTATTTATTTGGTTTTATTTGCTCACCATCACTATTTTTCATTCAGCACCCATCTCTGTACATTCCTCACAGTCTTAGTTTGATTAAGTAACTAATTTCAAGCCTGGGCACGATAGAACACAACACAACACGATGGAGATCATTCGATTCACTCGTGCATATGCTGTGTCTAATTGTACTAATCAGACATAAAATGTGTTTTAGGATATTGGCAGGCAGAATAATAGTGTGTTCTGCTACGTGTGATGACACACATCACGTGCTTGATATAGTGCAGTTATGAGAGCTGCTCTTTCTGTGTGCCTGATTAAACATGGACATTTTTTTTAGGTGGCTGATGGGAATTTACTGTGGGTTATCATTCAGGAAGTTGCAAGCTTGTGTGTTTAATCAACTGATCGGTATCAGGAACTTCACCGTGCTCAAGACCAACCCTGGTGTTTCATCAGCTCGTTTAAAACACAGAGGCTGAACCCCAGACAGCTTCATAACTATAACTCTCTCAGCCTGCCTGCCAGCTCCAAATTGTTCTGTCGCTTGTGACAGAAGTGAAAGAACTTATCTCCTCGCTTACAAGCACAATGTCTGAGAAGAGAGAGAGTGAGAGAGTGAGAGAGAGAGAGATGTGAACTTCCCCATATTACATGTAACCTCTCTCCTTTCCTACTTCTTGTTTATTGTTTATTTAAAGTCACAATTATAGCTTTCAATATGCAGCACAGAGTTCCTCAGCTTCAGACGCCAGTCTCGGGAAAGACAGTGCCAAGATTCTTCAGGGAGAAAATGCTATTACATGAATGTGATTTATGATACAGAGACATCCATACTCGCTTGATTAAAAGTGATATTCGCCATATGTTGTGGGAGAGCAGTTGCTTCTCACCTGAAACAATTACAGTAAAAGCTTTGAAGTGAAGAAAGGCCATTTCTCCTGCTTCCCACGCCTCTATAAGCACACTCCCTGTGCTCCTGTGAGCTCTCTGTGTATACACACACGCACACACACACACACACACACACGCACGCACACACACACACACACACACACACACACACACACACACACACACGCGCACACACACACACACACACACACACACACACACACACACACACACACACACACACACACACACATCCTACTATGCTTGTAAGGAGATGCAGCTAATTAATGCTATGTATAAACTTTATGTACATGTTAATGATACTTATAATCCCTTAATTTAAGTAATCTTTTTCTCATGGTGACCTCACAAGGGTCAGGGATTCTTTTCCTTATGGGTGTTCAATCTTTACCAAGATATAAAAGTATATACACACACACACCACACACACACACACACACACATACACACACACACACACACACACACACACACGCTGATTCTCAAACATCTACAACTACATCAGTTACGTCTCTCACACTTAAACCGAACAAACACTAAGAGAATTTGTATTTGCTTCTAATGTAAGTGAAATAAATTCCAAAGCTAATCATAAATGTAGGTTTATATGAAGGGACAAGAATATAGAACTACAAAAACCTCTGACTATCTTGCTGAGAGAACTGAACCGCTTATGATTTACTCCGAAGTGTGAAGCCATGTGACTAGAAGAGGAAATCTCGGTCTGATAACAAAAGCGCGATAGATAAACGCCGACTCGCACGTATCTCCTCATCTAGCTCATGGGATTGTGGTGATGAACCGAGAACGTGGAATGAACTCGACCCAGATCAGACCAACAATCAGGGCTTACAGCTGGACCAATTACAGTTGAAACCTGACCTGCACATGGGCCATGGTAACCTGAAATACAAGTGCATTTGGGCCACAACACAATTCATCATTGTAATAACTGGACTTATTTAATCTAAACATAACCAGATTTGTCGTTTATCATTTGTTATATATAGTGTAGTCATTTCTATCAGTCTTGTTTTCTGTAGTTTTGGTATTGATTTAGAAATTGAAGTTGAAATTTTAACATGAAGTACAGTACAGGAATCTGACCGATGATTTACGTTCACAATTTGATATGAACATGTTCCTTTATTTACCTAGGATCAGTTTTACTTGTTTTACTTCATGACATGTGATCGAGTCCCGGTGTTCATTCTAATCATCTTTTATCAACCACTGAATGTGTAAACAGTGTGATTATTAGTTATCAATTAGTTTGAAATACACAACATTTGCTGCACACATAACGTCTTGAACTACTGCTTTCACGGCTTGTGAAAGTCACGGGGAAAGTACTAGGGTTCGGTTCACCAGACATGTCAATGGGCCCTCTGATATAGAAATATATGTAAATTTGATCAATAAGCAATATGCAAATAATAATTGATTTTCTCGGTTTGCACCCTGCGATGATAATGAATACATTCAGCGTCTGTAGGAGGACGGACGAACCTACGACACTGGCAGCTTTTAATCGTGTGTTTGAGACAAAGGCTGAGGTGAGTGGTAATACTGCTGGCTGCCTAAAGGGCCTCACTCAGCCTTGTCTGGCCCTCAGAGGTGTCCCTCAAGACTGCCTGAGCAGAAAAGCTAATTGGGCTCTCTATTAATGCTGGTAGAAAACACACACACACACACACATACACAGGACACAGAGAGAACAGAGAGAACTCTCCGTGTCAGCATTTCATTCTCCCCAATCACGCTTCAAGTTTCTGGGGCTTCAGCACACTGTTTAACTTTTAAACTCGTACACTGACGCGTATCATGTTGGTTAGTGTTGCATGAATAAATAAGCAAATTTTAAGAGACAGATGACCTCTGCTCTGATTCTGCTTTTGGCAGAATATTAGCACTAATTAGCTAAATCATTCAAATTATATATTTATTTTTCTTATAAAACCAGTTGACACCACTATTAGAGTACGAACTGTAATCGTCTCCGTTACAGAGCTTCACCTCTTGATGGACTTATCACAGAAACCAAGTCATCTGTGTTTCCCTACACGAGCCGTCACACACCATGACACGCAGCAGACAAATCCCAGCTCTGGTTTAAGAAGCTCTTTGCAAATTGTATGACACTCATTACACCTAGTAAGGGCAGATGAAATGTTAATTTAATTCAAGGCAGTAATTAGACCACGGGAACTGATCCGGCGATGGAGACGGAGCGACGGTTTGAGTAGGCTCCCTGGCTGCTTTGTTAATCTGTTAGCGTTCATCTTTTTTCTCATTTATTCATTCTTTTTGTTCTCTCTGGGGCTCCTGACAATAATGTTAACTTACAGGAATCCTTGCACAGTTATGAGAAATCAGATGAATTTGGCTTCTTTGTGATGATCAGTCTGTGTACGCCTGCGCGTGGGCACGTGTGTGTCGGCCATGCACGGCTGCGCTATGTTTATACGAACGGGCATAATATGTAGATGATGGAGCAGGTCCGAGTTTCATCAGTGTGTGAGCAGAGGGAGCAGATTATAGTGTGTCTCTGTGGTTCAGCCCCAGTCAAATCACACTGCATTATCACCTGGCCCTGGAACTAATATAAAAGTGAAACAATTTCCAGCAACCCATCTCATTACAAAGCTCAGACCCTCTGGAGAATAACGATGAGACTAGGGGGCTTAGTATCAGTATGCAGATATCCTGTTTGTGTGGGTGAGTGTGAGACTGTGTGTGTTTGGAGTGTATAAACGTGTCTGCCATTATTTAAGGGAAAGCGCAGCATACCTGTATGTGTGTGTCCTATTATTCAAGAAAAGATATTGAGAGCACCTCACATCCTTCCTCTTGTAGGGACCTACACTGGAATTTTATATGACTATCAAATGTGCCTATGCACACACACACACACACACACACACACACAGAAATACACAAACGCACAACTCATGAAAGAACTTTATATCCATCATATACAGCATAAATAATAGTTCAGTGGATTGTACTTCTTATGTGTTTGATGGAACTCTCAGCAGTGTGCAATATTCTTATCCAGACTCAAATGCCTTTTGTACTACATCACGCTCTCAGCAGATGTGCACTCGGTGTGTATGCAGCACACACGTATACAAACGCTGAAGATCGAGCGCACCGTGTTTGGTTGTAAGATAAATTTGCACCTGTATTTGTTCGACCCAAAACAATACATACTATTTTTGTATTGCCTGCTCCAACATTTATTTTGCGTTGTAAACTTTGTCCCTTAAGAATAAAATGTTCCACAGCATTTTATTGTTTGTGTAAGTGTAGAAGCTTGCGTGGGATGTGGAGCGCGTTATTTATGACAGACCTTATTAGATGTTATTCTCGGCATGTGTATATCTCCATCACAGAGGTGCGGTGCAGCAGCCCTGAACTCTCTCATGAAAGCGCCCTGTCATCTATTTACCCACGTGCCCCACTGAGGCTTCCGGTCCAACACTGACCTTTCCCATCAGATAGCCAACACTCTCTCCCTCTCTCACTTTCTCTCTCCTCAACATTAAAAATTCATAAATTCATTGGGATAGATAGAAAGAGAAAGAGAAAGAGAGAGCCTTTCTTCTCCTCCATCCTCTATGCCTCTCTTCTCACAGTCTGTCCTTTGCATCTCCTCTTTTCTATCACAAACAAAAGCGATCCTCTCTCTCTCTCTCTCTCTCTCTCTCTCTCTCTCTCTCTCTCTCTCTCTCTCATTTCTTGTCTCTAATATGTTGTGTATGACTGATTAGAGAGATTAGAGAAAATAGCAGACAATTTAGAAACTTGCTTCTCAATTCTGCGACATTTTATATTTTATATTTTCACGTCTTCATTCCAGAGGTTTTGTAATTTAAGATTTATTCATTCATCATTCAGATAGCCTGTGCCTATCTCAGGCGTCATCGGGCATCAAGGCAGGATACACCCTGGACGGAGTGCCAACCCATCGCAGGGCACACACACACACACTCTCATTCACTCACGCAATCACACACTATGGACAATTTTCCAGAGATGCCAATCAACCTACCATGCATGTCTTTGGACCAGGGGAGGAAACCGGAGTACCCGGAGGAAACCCTCGAGGCACGGATTTAAGATCTAAATCTATCAAATTCATTCATCAAAAAAGGAGATTTTTTCACAGCCAATCTGTATTTACTTGGTTACGTACACAATCCAGATCTCTAGTTTTGGGTCGATTGTGTTCAGGTACCATAAAAGCTTCAGGAAAGCTTCAGTAATTGGAAATATTTTTTGCCGTATGGCTCGAGTGACAAGAAGCCGAGTAACAGCATGTAACACTTGTGTGCGTCTCATCCTACGATTATTGTTAAGTATTGTTAGTGTGTAAAGAATGTCGGTTTGATCGAGTGTTCAGTTGTAAAGTATTTAAAACATCTATTGACAGCAGTTCAGACAGCCCTTAGATTTTCTGTATGTTGTGTAAACTTTTCAATAATCACAAACTGGCTGGAAAAAACTAGAATATTCCTTTAACATCTGTGTGACTCTGTATGCATTTGGCAAGATCATTAAACTGAGTGATTCTCTCTCTCTTTCTCTCTCTCTCTCTCTCTCTCTCTCTTTCTCTCTCTCTCTCTCTCTCTCTCTCTCTCACACTCTCTTTCTGGTCTCAGACACTCAGACACACAGACCCACGAAATAAGCCACTGTTTAGTAGAGATTAGAGGAACTGACATTCATGCCGTGCCGTAATATGGAGACAGAAAGAGTTCATTAAAGACACTCAGCCTCACATCCATGTCACTGTGAGGAAGAGCAGCCTCACGTCTTCTTCGCTGCACACATCACACACATCATCACATACAGCTGACACCAACACTGTTTAACTAGCATTTAGCTGCTTGTGCCTTTGCTTCATAATCAAAAAATATAGTCTGCAGTGTGTGAATTTCTTGTTTGCATAACTTTTGACAGTTTTTTTAAACACTGGGTCACAGTTTGAGTTGTGCATATGTGTGAGTGTGTGTGTGTGTGTGTGTGTGTGTGTGTGTGTATGTATACACACATGTGACTGTACGCATTATGGACATAAGTGATGACGGAGGCCAAAAAACCCAACACAGTGTGACTTCCTGACGCTAGTCAGAAGACCACAGCTCATGCAGCTGTTGGAAACATCTGTGGCGGAGAGTGAACCTTTTTCTGTCCTGCCTCTCTCACTCGCTCAATCTGGCCAAAACAGCTGGTCTCCTTTAGCACTGAGCTCCGATTTCTATGAGGCATTTTTCATAATTAAACCTGTGGGAATGCGCAGTGCTCCGGAGCCATCACTGAGTTTGGGGAGGATGATGCTGTCCCGCTGTGCTCTGTACTGTACAGTAGGTACAACTAAACACCACTAACAAACACACTAATCACTTTTCCTGAGTCCATTTGTTCACTTTCTGTGCCACTGCGTATGATCTGAGCTGGATAAACTAAACGTATTACTCACTGAAAAAAATTTACTTGAATGTTCTCAGCTGAAAACACAGCAATCATTTCAGTATTGTTTGGAAAGTACGTTCAAAATATGAAGTAAAGTAAAGCATGAGTTTTGAAACAACCTCCTTTTCTTGGGATTTTTTTTTTTTTTTTACTGTGAGTGAAATTTGTGTTGTCGCTTTATATTCAGCCAGAGGTTTGGAGGAGCTTTTTCCCTGTTTGCCCGTCATCTTGCCATTTTTTATCTGTGTTTTTTATTCGGTTTGTAAAGCTGAGGCAGCTTTAGATGGCAGACTGCGGACGAAGTGGGGGTCTTAAGGAATGATACGGAGCTAAAAGAATAGAAAAGACGGATGGGGGAGGAAGAGTGAGTTATCTGTCTTACTCTCCCTGCTTTCCCAAATCACACTCCTCTTTTTTCACTTCTCTCTCTCTCAAGACAAAGAGACACAGGCTGGGACGTGTATCACGCAGCGCTTGGGAAACCACCAATAAAGCCTGCCGCATTGTCTAATATATCTGCTGGCAGGGCTGGATATAATGTATATTGTTGGTGCAGTATGGGAGCGCCGTGGCTTGTTGTAGTTTGATTGTGGAAGCTTTACATAAGGGTATTAGGCTCTAATGCATCCGTATCTCAAGCTCACAGAAAACTGGGCCTTGCTTCGTCTTATGCATTTGTTATTTCCAAAGAGGATTGTGCATCACCACCACAAGACAAATAGCCCAGTAATATTAGACAGTGTGTGTGTATGTGTATATGTATATGTATATGGACTGTGAGCATGTATATGATATGATGTGTGTGTGTGTGTGTGTGTGTGTGTGTGTGTTTTGGAGAGTAGTACGTAATTATGAAGGCATTGGCTTTGGCTTCATGATGCCTCTCTCTAATTAGCTGAGTTGTGGGAGAATAATTTATTGAGAGAGGAATCCTTTTGTTAGGATAAAGCCCTGCAAGCCTCTAGAGAATTACACATGGCTATGTGTGTGTGTGTGTGTGTGTGTGTGTTGAGTGCATATAAGATTGTGTGTGTTGAGTGCATATAAGATTGTGTATACACATTTGCCTATATTCACTATTATACCGTGTGTGTGTGTGTGTGTGTGTGTGTGCGCGCTGGACCTCTCTCATGTGTATACAGCATGCTTTTCAGACCAAAACAGCACATGTATACTGTAATGAGTAATCAGTATGTTCTACTCGGCATCCATGTCTCACTGTTGTTCCTGTGTATGTTTAAAGGTGCTGGAGAGCCAGAATCACACACACACAGAGCCAGAATCACACACACAGAGCCAGAATCACACACACAGAGACAGAATCACACACACAGAGACAGAATCACACACACAGACCAAACACAGACATTCAGAAAGAAAGTCCAGTCTCATCCCTGTCTTTTTGACAGCCTTGATGGACAGCAGTCTGCAACATCTGCTTCTCCTTTTTTATTTAAATAAAGGAAAAATGAAGAGCAAAATCCCATAGCCTTAAATCGACCTGATAAGACCACTCAGGGGTGTTTCGCTGAACAAAATCAATATTACAATCCATAATCCTTTTTTTCTCA
>NC_083473.1:24074817-24094817 GCF_030014155.1 Tachysurus vachellii
GGCAGGTCTGTGTCATTCACAAATCAGGTGATGTCACCGAGGGGTCTGGAATAGCCGAGAAATGCAACGAGCGACTCATTCAGCAACATAAATCTAACGATAAAAATAGCTATGCTAAACAGCGAGGGCGGTATCACACTGACGATCGAACAGAACGCGCCGTTCTTTTAATAAGTTTTCTTGATTTTTTGCTATTTAATGTTTAGACTCCACATGTTCAGAAGGTTTGATCAATTAAATGGTGCCTTGCAGGTTAGTAAAAGGAGCCACGTCTATATGTTTGTGCACATTACTGTGCAAAGTGCATCACAGCACCAATGTCCTTCAGCTCTCTTCTTCTCTTCCATCAAACCCCCCTCCAACTCTCTCTCTCTCTCTCTCTGTGGGTTATGTCCTCTCTGGTCCTCGCCCCCAGGTGGGACGTCTCCCTCAGCAGATGATGTGATTAGGGCTGCAGTGGCCTGGCCACCTTTTCACCCACATATACATTTGTGTCACTCTCTTCATGTCTCAGTCTTTATTTCATTATGACCGGGCATCCAGCCACAAGGGGACTTCATACGAGAAAGCCATACGTCTCTTTCAGCAGATGTCCTGTGATCGTACAGAAATCAGTTTCATTATCTCTGTCGTGCCCTGTTTCCGACTGTCAGCATGCTGTTTTTTAGAGGAGTAAAATAAAGACAGACAACCTGTTTTTGTGCAAATGAACCAACTCTAAAGTGGGTATAATTTGTGAGTGAATGAAGCAGTTTATTAGATACAGTATCCGTTCCTAGCATCTGACTTACATAAGATTTCTTCTACCCCCCTTTTTTTGTTCTCAATCTCCAGCTGTTTTTGTCTTCCTTTGTCTGCCTTCGGTTATCCATCATGTCTGAGCACAGAGCAGGTGGTGTTGTAAACTTTCACGCTATTTTTTTTCCTAAGGTGATAGACTGTAGCTCTTCTTCTTGACTACCACACACACTGTCACTCGGTACTGGATGTCAGAAGCAGCTGGTTCGTGATGTTAAAGAACAGAGTGTGTGAATGAGCTCTAACCCTTTCCTCTCCTGGAATATTTTCTCTTCTCTTGTCTAGATGGGTGGGAAGCGTGAGTAGAGAAATAAAGGACAGTCCCAGAAATCAATATGCACGACCGGACGGCTGGTCATTTGTATTCTACATGTGCTGCGAGGGGAAAGACGCAGAGACAGGAGTTAGAAAAGCAAAGGTTAATTTCATACATCAACTTCCATCTGCATATTTTTTTTCTGCGAGTGTGGTGTCCCTGCCGTTGTGCTTCACTATATAGAAGAAGAGGAGTGAAGGATGGGACGCTGTTCGCTTTATCTGTCTTCTGTAAACAGCTTTGGACTAATAAAACTAGGCAGATAGACAAACAGAAAAAATACAGTGACAAACAGATAGACATTCAGGACAGAATTAGCCATAGCATATCTGACATTTAATTGAATTCTAGCAATTTGAATTGTTTAATTCATATTTATTTGACCCTGAACTAAAACTAGAGAATAATAAAAGAGCAATCCTGTATTTGTATTCTATCAGTTGTTTTGTATTATTTTCCTTTTCAGTTACACAACTTTCCTTTTAGCAAAACTGCTAGCGTATGGTTCTATGTATAAAAAAAAGTTTCAGGCCACATAATGACGGCTCTTTAATGGGTATAATGTGTCATCGGTGAATGCTAGCACAGCGCAAAGTGATAAACATCAGTAACTGAATCCCCACAGGGGCGGAAAAGTTCCAGCCCGAGACACCATTGTTCTGCATCCTCAACAAACCTATGCAAGGCTTCCTTAAGGAAACAATCAAATACTCTGCTCTCCCTGGCATCGGCTCTCTATCGACTGCTGCTTTAGGCATTCAAATACATCCGATATAAAAAAAAGTGTGTGTTTTTATGATATCATTGTAGCATCCTGTCTTTCACATGTCCCCATGTCCTACATTAGCTAGCAGAAGGTAGTTTGAATGTTAACTGTAGAAGATTACTGAGGGATGTTTGGCAGTAGAGAAATTCTTTTTTTTTTTTTTTTTGAATAATCCATTTTGAGAGGCGTCCGTGTCGTTTCACAACAATTGTGTCTTATCGCAAAATATACAGCAAGAAAATACATCTGCTGCTATTTCTACAACCTATTTCTATTTCCTTTATGGATTCACTGCTCCAACCTTCTCTAGAGAAACAAAAAAACAAGCACCTCGCACAAGTCAGACTTATTTTTTCACAGGCTTTTTCTGGCCATGAATTTGATTGATTTAATAGACTTTAAATTCTTTTTCCTCAAGCTGACTTTGTTAGCTCATATTTTCTGGATTAAACATATTTCATAACCCAGTGAACTGCAGTATATTTGTCATGTTTACCTCCAGAAAGTAAGAATGCTCATCTATTATATATAATATAATAAATAATAATAATATTTAATAATATCTTTCTATAATAATATCTTATAATGAAATTACAATAAACCAAATGGAAGACTATTAATTTCTGTTTTACATTTTGGCAGATAATTTTCTTTCTCTCTTTCTTTCTTTCTTTCTTTCTTTCTTTCTTTCTTTCTTTCTTTCTCTCTTTCTTTCTTTCTTTCTTTCTTTCTTACTTTCTTTCTTTCGAAATAAGTACTCAAAAATAGTTTTAATAATATAAAATTTGTAATCTTATAGAAAATGCTAAATTATTTTAACTATATTTGAGATATGTTGAGATTTTTTTTAAGTCAAAAAGCCTAATTATGGTTTCTTCTTCTTCTTCTTCTTCTTCTTCTTCTTCTTCTTCTTCTTCTTCTTCTTCTTCCATTACCAGATTCTATAGAAGCCCATAGATCTATTCAGTTTGACAGAACTTTGGCCAACAACCAACCAAAGTCAGATATACATTTCTGCAATAACAAAATCTATGAAAGTATCCCAAACTGCAAACAAGGCAATATTTCCTCACCATATCCGAACAGTCCAGAAAGCGTTTCTATTCTTTCTTGCCATAACAGCAGGTGCAAGAGATGATGCTTTATATCCAGCAGCAGTTTGTGATTATAGGCTAATGTTAATAACGGCATCGCCTCGAAATAAATTAATTTGCCTCACATCTTGACTCTATACTATCTAGTAAATAGTCCTGTAGTATAGAATAGTACAACAGTTGTTATAGAGTTGTTATAGAGCTTTATTTTGGGTTGAGAGTATCACTGCTCCAGAGGACACGTGTTTCAGTTTACCATTAGATGCAAAAATCTTCATACATGTCACTTATATTGGTCACTCAAAAATACTTACAACTTACTAAATAAAAAAGTATAAATATATAAAGATGCAGAACTCTAATAGTTATTTACAGACATACTGAGAGATGTGTACAGATTAACTATGAAACATATTACAGTTTAAAACTCTGTTAGATGTGTGAATAAGGACTTTATGGAGATTTGTTAAACAGCTCATATAAATGGTGAGGATTTGCCCCAGCAGCCCCTTCCCCTGCCCCTATGGACTCATTCCTCCCCTGCTGTTTATATCAGTCCAAACCGATATTGGGGTTGGGGTTGATATTGTCACAACATCTCACATCTTATTGAACCTAATTCATAAGAAATAATCTGTGATGTAACACATTTTTTATTTATTTATTTATTTATTTACTTTGATTTAGTTTTCAGATTGAGTTGAAGTCTGTCATGGCTGAAAGTTACATAATTCCTTTAAGTTTGAAAGTTTTCAATCAGTTATTTTCTCTGTTCTAAATATTACACTTACCGTCCCTTTATAGAAGAGTCGAGTTTTGACCTGCAGGTATAAATGTGTAGTAGACTGTGTGATTTGTGGTGCTCCAACATTTTGGTTTTTGGTGTCTACACCTTTAGATGCTCTGAGAAGTTTCTGCCGTTGTGAGTGTGTTGCTGGGTTTAAAATACATGCCAATGTGATGTTTAGGTGATGTTTAGGTGATGTTTGGGTGAAGTATCATGCCACCACATAGGGAACATTGTTTTTCCCTTCGCTCTGTTCTACCACTTCTCTTGCTGGTCTAGTGTTCCTGTTAGACCTCGGCTAACCGCAAGCTTTTAAAGCTTTTATTTTTTTCTGATGTTTTCACTCCTTGTCCTTGGACTTAGAGCTGATCGGTGCATTTTCAGCCGGTGGTGCAGTGTAACACACTCTTAGCTTGTGTTTCAGTACATGATGGGAGTCATATAGCAAAACTAATCAGGCTTCCGGTGAACTTTAACGTCTTCAGCTCCTTTCTGAATTCTGAGTAATGTAAAGAAAGCATATTTGTAGTCTTCTGTGTCCAGTTGATGTCCAGTGTTGATTTCCATCTCTATGAAATAAACAAATTAGTCAGTTGTATAGCTGACTTTAGATTGATCATATGTTGTAATGATAATATAATAACCAGAGCTTTGTATGATCATAAACACACCTAATGAACAATAGGAACAGATTTACTGAGAGTGATGAATGCAGGTGAAACGGTGCTCTGTCAGTGTATATAAAGTTTGTCCTGCTTGTGAGCTGCTGCTTGGACACTGATGATTGCAGCTCGTGGCTAACAATCAGCACAGAAAGGAAAAGATCTGAGATCAACGTTCAGAATTTTACTTTTCTTTACAAATATGACTCGTGTGTCCTGGCACTTAAATGCTTTAATAAAGTTTATAAAACCTCACAAGTAAAAAAAAATTCAAAATTTTGCAAAAGCATGTAATCAAATGTGCACAATATGAATAGCCAAATTACACAATAATAAAACAAACAAAACAAAAACACAATCGATCTGAAAAGATAGAAATGACCTGCTGCTGGTGTACAAACTACAGAAATCATCTATACATATGACGAGAATATGGCTAGATTTTTTTTTTTTTTTTTTTTAGTGTTTCCTAAAACTGTGACTTAACACTGCATTAACACTAGAGTTTATTAATAATAATGCAGCTAAAAATAATTAAATCATAGAAAGTTACATTACGTTATATATTTTCATTGCATTATTTTTAATAATAGTGTGATGTTTAAAACACTTTAACCTTCAAACACATATATTTTATATCTATGTATATTTAATATTTAAGTTCCTTTAAATCATGTTAAATTGTACAAATTGAACAAAAAACTGTTCAAGAGAGAAAATATTAAGACTAGGATTAACACTAATGGTGCTACATTTAAACAAACGCATAGAAATAATTGGCAATAATCAATTATCTTAAATATAATTAGGAAATTCTAGGTGTTGCAGAGATTATAGCAATAAAAATGCAGTCTGAAGACTTTTAAACAAGTTAAACAGTAACTTGAGCAACAGGAATCAAACAAGAAGAAGTTGGTTTTTTGGTGTGTTTTTTAATTGTAATTTTTTTATTTCATTAACTGAAAAAAAAAGGAAACAAATTTAAAAAAGAAAAAACACACAGCAATAAAGAGGTGTTGTTCAGGTCCCTGTTTCCTGCTGACTAGAAGAAAAGGCTTCATGAAACCACACGACGAAAGAGAAATGTTTTGTTACTCTGATGTGTTTCGTCTGTTTAGTTTTTCGTGTGGATTTCAGGGAGCTGCAGCTACATCACCTCCTTCTGTGTGGTGGCTGAAGGGAAAACTGGAGAAACACTGAAAGCAACTCAATGCCATAAGAGCAGCAGTTTAAATTTAGCTGTTGAATGGATTTAATAATAATTTTAAGCAGCACCACTTTACAAAAACATCATTCAGCAGTTTGGTGACGTGACATTTTGCTGCTTTTGCCATTTTGCTCAGTTGCATTTGAAAGTGAATTTAAACATCTCTTCGAGCTGAAAATGTTCTTCTCGTGTCTCGTTTCTGACGGCTTTCAGATTACAGAAGTGTTCTGCCTGTGTGCTGAGTTTTTAAGTAAAGGTCATCACTAATAACGATTTGTACAGGAAGGAAGATTTAAAGTGTGGAAACACTCACAAAACATTAGTTAATGCTGAGTGACTTTCTGAAGGCTTCATTCAGGATGCAGTGTTTCCTCACTACATGAGCTGAAGTCCTGCACTGAAGTTCTCGACATATTAACAAAGCCTGTGTATAAACATAAAGGTCACTAAAGGTCATCGATATCACAGATCACAGTTCAAGAATGAGTGAGTGAAACAGTCAACGTATGATTGCTTCCAAAAGTTCTGCTAATGTTTTATAGAAAATGTGACTTTTTTTTACAGATGAAGTCAAAATCAAGGACAGGATTAGTGGTTTCATGAAATTGACGTGTTCTCTTTTTCACCTGAATGTAGATTAAGGCTTTGTGTTTTTAGTCTGAGACTGTGGCCAAGACACACGTCTGGTGGCTGTCGCAGAGTTTCAGGTTAAGATCGAGAAAGCCTGTGTCGGCAGTTTGCTTCCTTTTTCCTTGTGGTGGAGACGACATGAGGCACGTCTCTGAAATGGAACGTTAAATCGTGCCATCTACTTATTTTTCTCCATCACACCTCTGACCGCACACTGACTTTCTCCTGCACGCATACACACTGAAGAACCAATCAGAAAAGCATTAAGCATTGCTAATTTAATTTTACACACACACACACACACACACACACATATTAAGACTCTTTTATTTATGAGTTTAGTTCTGAAATATTCACGGTGAGTTTTAATTAAATTATTGTGTTTTAAAATTTATTCCTAAGTAACATTACACTGATCCGTAACCACCTTTTGACTCTTTAGCTTTCTCTTTAGTATTCTTACATCTCAGCTGTCTGTACTTTGATGTTGTTAGCTAGTAAAAAAGTAAAAAAGGTCTTTTAAGTGCTTTAATGTTTCTTAATCTCTTACTCTCCTGTTTGTTATTATCCTTATTGTCTGTCTCTGACTTTCTATGTGTCAAGTACCTGCTCTAATTACTGTCATTTTAAGTCAGAGAGGCCGCTGGCTTTTTTGTTCAGTTGGTCTGTGTGTTTTTTTTTCTGTGTGTCTGCCTGTGTGTGTGTGTGTGTGTGCACGCATTTGTGTGTTGGTGTTAAAAATCACCCAGGTTCCACAAATGGAAAGATGTTTTTCTGAAACTTGTCTAATGTACACTTGCTAAATGTGATAAATGTGTGTATGTGTGTGTCTGTGTGTTTGTGTGCGTGTATGTGTGTATATGTGTGTGTGTGTGTGTTGGTGTTAAAAATCACCCAGTTTCCACAAATAGAAAGATGATTTTCTGAAACTTTTCTAATGTACACTTGCTAAATGTGATAAATGTGTGTATGTGTGTCTGTGTGTGTGTGTCTGTGTGTACATGCGTGTGTGTCTGTGTGTGTGTCTGTGTGTGTGTGCATGCGTGTGTGTGCATGTGTGTGTGTGTGGGTGTGTGTGTGCATGAGTGTGTGTGTCTGTGTGTGTGTACGTGCGTGTGTCTGTGTCTATGTGTGTGTGTACGTGCGGGTGTATGTGTGTGTGTGTGCATGCGTGTGTGTGTGTGTCTGTGTGTGTGTGTACATGCATGTGTGTGTCTGTGTGTGTGTCTGTGTGTGTGTGTGTACGTGCGTGATTATGGTGATCTGTGAAGAGGAAAGAAGCTTTTTGATTACACCAAAAATGAAGGGATTTAAAGTGATTTTCTTAGATTATTTTATAGAGAAGAAGAAAGAAAGAGCAGGAAGCAAATTGTGAGATTTTAGGCTATTGTGTATCTCAAAGCACAAAATTACCCTGTCTGAAATACTATTTTTTAATCAGATTATTTTTAATATATTACTTTAAATAAACAAACAAACAAACAAATAATAATAATAATAATAATAATAATAATAATAATAATAACAATAACCTGTGACCTAACCCATATAAATTGCTCTTTCAGTTGTATTTTATTCCTTTTATTTTGCCCAGATTTGTATAAATACTGTATGTATTATATTGTTTATAATAAATGAATAATAAAAGGAAGAGAGAAGATGAGGTGAGAGTGAGGAGCGAGTGACGGAGGTGTACAGCTGCTCTGTCGCTCTGTTTGTGTATATTATTTAAGAGAAGTCATTGGAGAGATCATGTACCGCTTAATATTTTATCACCTCCCTCTCAGTGATCTGACGGCAATACTAGTGCGCCCAGCGAACTGCACTTACCCATCCAGACACCCCCATCCCCCCATCCCCCCTACCCCTCTCTCTCGGGTGTCGGCACTCGGTCCGTGTTTCCGCTGGCTGGATAACGTTACTGGCTGTTTCCTCATATTAGCAGAGCTATCAGGTCGAGCCATCGATCCCCACTGAGAGCACACTGAGGAGAAGCCCTTCACTACTGCTGCTGTCTTCTTCAGCTGGTGGAAAGAGAGGCCCAGAGAGCTACACCGTGTGTGTGTGTGTGTGTGTGTGTGTGTGTGTGTGTGTGTGTGTGTGTGTGTTTTGGGATTCTCTTTATTTATCTGTCACATTCTGTGTGTGTGACGTGTAAATAAGTGATGTTGTTTATACAGAACACACAGTTACAGATTTTATCATCTACTTCATTAGTTCACTAAGGGCATGTAGGGCAGTGCAAATACATAACACACACACACACACACACACACACACACACACACACACACATACACACACACACACACATAGTGGCCTTGCTTAATGCCTATAAAATACTCATTTTATTTATTTGTTTGTTTGTTTGTTTGTTTTTATATTATTAGTGTATAATTGAATTCAAATTATTTTGTACTAAATTTATATAGATTGAAATGAATTGATCTGAACAGTATGTATATTGTAGATTATGTTATATCAATCAATTATTTGTTGAATAAATTGATTTCCTCATTTACTTAATTTACAGTTACACAGACAGTGTTATAACAGTGTTATAAAGGGTGCAGTGATCACTGGTTATTAACACATCCATATTTGGTCATGGTGTTAAAATCTAACTCATACTGTATGTCTGTGTTTGGCTTCTGTCTGTTGCATCTGTCACCATCTGTGAAAGAAAAAAACTGACCTCATTGACATCTACACTGTTCTCAAGAAGAACGAACGTGTCCAGTTACTAAGTGTATGCTGATACCTTTGAGGGATTCAGAGTTCATTTTAATAACAAGCCATTTTCCATGTCAGGATTCTTCCTGTAAATCGAAAGTCTTTGTTGTTGTTGTTGTTGTTGAAGCTGCAGACAGATCCGGGAAGATAAGAACACAGAGATCTCACAGTATTACAGTGATGGTTTTAAAAGTCAGGATGTGTGAAACTAAAATATTTTAATCACACACACACACACACACACACACCCAGTATTAGAGCTTTAGATATCTTAGAAGAGTTGACATCTCAGAGTAGCTGCACCATCCATTCTTTAGATAAAGTGCACCTCTCTCTCTCTCTCTCTCTCTCTCTCTCTCTGTCTCTCTCTCTCTCTCTCTCTCTCTCTCTCATTGTGCGGCCTTTGTCGTTGTTATCACTTCATACGTTTGTGTTTGGCATGCTGCAATGTTGTGGGTCATTTAAACGAGTAAATGGAAGTTAATTACACACGTGTATAATTTGTTTATCACATACACAGACTGTAAGAATGAGACTAATTTATCTGGGAAATTAGACCTTAATTATATCAATAGGAGCATTAATTATCTGGCCTGCACGGCTGTGCGCCATAGCACACTGCTACCTCTGTGTGTATAGGAGCTGTACAGTAAACAATAATGGTCCATAAATTAATATGCTTAGCAGCTATAAATAGTCATTGTTTATAGTAGATGCATGTACATGAAAGGGCTAGTGTATGTAATTGCTATGTGTAGTTAATCCTATACAATAGCTATTGCTGTCCATCTGTCAGTGTGGTGAATGTGCTGCTATATTTCACAGCTTGGTGTGTGGACAGAGCTCCAGCACAGTGTTAGAGCACACCAGTGGTCACCTGAGGTACTGCACAGCTTGTGTGTCTGCCCAGGAATGTGCAGGCGTGTGTGTGTGTGTGTGTGTGTGTGTGTGTGTGTGTGTGTGTGTGTGTGTGTGTGTGTGTCACTTTTTAGATCGATATCTAATGATTCATATCAGTCAAGCCCTGAAATATTGTTTTCCTGCATTAGAAATCGTAATCTTCTGTAGTCTCTACTCCACTTTATTAGCATCTCAGGTTCACCTGTAAGTGAAGTGTCACACCTCAGCATCATGGCTGACCCCAGGCCTGCCTGTGTGCACTAATGAATAGCTACATGAGAGGAAGTTAATGGCCATGTCATAAAGCCACAGGCTGAGTGTGATTGATGTCTGTTCATTAAAAGCCAGTGTGGAGATACTATCTGTGCAATCTGTCATTCAGCACTCAGATGAACGTCACCTCCTGCATCTCAATGACAGGGATGGGGTTGTTTTTGTTGGTTTTTTTTTTATCTTTACAAATATCGAAAAAGCTATTTTACACTGTGGCTGTCATCTCTGTCCTGAACTGCAAGTATACAATGCTTTAGCTTTAGAATTTAACCAAGCAGATCGTCATCGATATTGTAAAAATTGAGAGAGGCCTAATAATCTTAACACAAATTTATATGATGAATATTATCTGGCTTTTGGGTTAGGGTTAGGGTAAATTTGCTTAAAAATAAATATAAATTTTTTAATAAATTAAAAAAAAACCTCATTATTGGAGCCATTAAAAAGAGATTTATTCATCTATTATTATATATTTTTAATTTTCCGCTGACTAAACCGTTATGACACGTTTTAAAATGCATCTGAGCAGCACCTTACCGTATCATATTAACATCCAGGCCAATTTTTACACTCGGGTTTAACTCAGTAATCTTTAGATTAGGAAAAATCATTTCAATAACAATAAATGAACTTGTTCTAACCAGCTGAAAGAACTGGAGGAGCTAATGAGAGCGCTAATGTAGTGGGATCTCAATGTCTATAGTCATATTATTGTATTCATATTTCTTTTTTTTTTTTGAGCCAGAAAAGCAATGTGGTGGGAGTACTAGTGTGTTTGATTAGCTGCAGTCAGAAGTCCTTCATCAGAGCTCTGTGTGTGTGTGTGTGTGTGTGTGTGTGTGAGATCTCACTGTAATCAGTTAAGCCAGCTGACAGAGCGGTGCACATTATTGTGTTATCTATATCAGACGCAGGGATGTGTCCGTGCCTTTGCATGATGATGGACCTGAGCAACGGTGACTGGAGTTAATGGCTTTTTAAATGTCATGGAATGTCACAGAATGATAAAATGGGAATCGGTTATCCCAGGTTAGAGTGCTCATCTCTGTGAGAGAGGAAGACTTGTTTACGTGTTCAGTCATTCTCTTGTTCTTTTCTTTTCTCTTTCCGTCCCATCTCGCCACCTCACACACACACACCCAGAAACGTGACAGGAGTTAGTACGTGCGCCGTGTGATACAGAGTGTTAGCGAGTGATGTTCTGTGAGTGAATGTGTGACAGGTGAAAGTCTGTGTCCACGAGGTGTAATAAAGTAAAATGTCTGTTCTCTGCACTTCTTTTCTTGTCTCGTCTGTTGATCCATCTTGTCTCGTATATGGTTTATATAAGTCACCAGTGTCTTGGTCTGTCATTCTCTTAGCTGCCAGCTCTGCTCTGTTTGAGCTCATCATTAGGGCCGTGGCTGCAGATCACACACAGCTTTAACCCAGTGTTATTAAAGCCTACACAAATCTCCGCTGACCCTCTGCGCCCTGAAGGAGAGGAACGGTATGGGACAGTGCGCTGAGATACAATATCTAGGATCAGTTTTTTGTCCTACTGTATGTGATGATATGAAGGAGATGAGCTGATCACAGAACTGTGACAGAGCACTGTGTTCCTGCCTCCATGCTGGTTATTCATAAGGGTTACTTTTATTTAGATTTATTTAGTATGCTAGAAACACAAAGAAAGACAATATTTTGTTGCTCTGGTGAGTATAAAGCTGAGACACCGATTAGTTCTGGAGTGTAAGTGTATATCTGGAATAGCTAAAATACTTTACAACTATTTTGTCCATTCACAAAACAACAGACCTTAAACTGGATCTACATCTACATTGGATTTAAAATACATGGTTTGCTCTGTGCTTTTTGTTTTGATTTATTTTCTGATATTCTCGGATTATTATGTGATTCTGTAATTTAGGATACTGGGATTATGGGACAGAGTTGTTTTCCTTTTTATTGAACGTTAAGTCCCAAATTCTGCTAATTACTAGAGATTGTTTTTTCTCCTCATCATGTCTGTCTATAATCCAGGCTCAATTTCATATTTTTCTTTTTTTCCGTTCCATCCCTCTGTTTCCATTCCTCACCACACTGCTTACTTTAGTGTGTCTCCTCGGTGTATTCCGGCTGTTAGCCAGCGCTGGTCTGCAGTCCGGTCCCCCTCACAGTGCTCGTGTGCTTTGGCCTGTAAAGTCAGCATTGTAAACAGGAGTGCTGGGACTGCGCCGCTACATCACACACATTAGTCCTCATTTATAGAGCCTCCTTATGCAGATGAGCTTCTCTCTCACCCCATGCTCCAACCTGCCAGACTTACTGCATTCTAATGGGCCCTACATGCACACGCACACACACACACACACACACACACACACACACACACACACACACACAACACACACACACAACACACACTCTGCATTTTAATAGGCCTCATGACAATTAAAAGCACCAGGGGCCGGTCGGGGTCACGGGCACACCACCGCCTATGACTCACATTATGCAGGGTCATCAAGCACACGCTAATTACGGAAGATGATTTAATTAATGGCACAGTGATACCCGCCACTTGCAATTAAGCATCTTGATTTGCAAGTATTTTTCAGGTTAAAACCACACCTAATAACACCTTTCTCTCGAGGAAGCAGACTTTAATACTAATAAATATATCAACTCCTCTCTCTTAGAACTCCTGGACTTTTCATTTGTTTTTGAATTGTTTTGTTTGTTAATTCACTGATTAGCCAGAGACAGTCGTCAGCCTCTTCCTGGTTATCAGCGTGTCATAGATTGTTGCCTAATAATTTCCCAGTTAACCCAAGACAGCATGACCACTGCACTAAATCTGAAACCCTGTCACTCTGAGCTGCTCTTGTTTGTTTTCTTGCTTTCATTAATGATTTAATTCATGTAGTTAATCAGCGAGAAATTGAGACAAGGCAGGATCGTGTTGCTCAGTCAGTGTATAAACAGGGTTGAAATCTGTCTGCTGCACCGTTTCTGTACCAGTCTGTCTGTGTGTTCATCGATAGATCACCAAACACGAGAGGCGACGGGGAGAAACGTGCAAACCTCTGCGTCGCTCAGAACTGCTCTCGAGTGCGACGAGGATAAAAATCAGTATAAAAGAAGTGTAATGTCTAACCGGAGCTTTACTCATCACTGTAGATTAATGCTAATGGCCTCTTATTTGTATGACTTGTAGTATTCCAAACGAGAGACACAACACACAAAAACACACTCATGGATCTCCAGGGGCAATAAACCAACTGACTGATGGGGGGAGGGGGTGCAGGGGGTAGAAGTGATAAAATGTAAAGGATGTATGCTAAATTGGTGCACTGCCTCGTGCACTCTGAAGAATTAGACTTCCACACGGTGATCACACTGCACAGTCCAATACACACACATGCACACACACACACACACACACACACACACACACACATACATTGTTCCATGCACAAACACAATCCAACCTTTTATTATATTCATTTTTTCCAAATATTCAGAAGCAAACAAATTCATTTGCTTCTCGCTCTTATCTCAGGCCAGGTTCATAACATCTGCAGCGGCCAAATCAATTCCACAGCGCTTCACAAAAAAGGTGTGCATCCGTTAAAAATATTTCACCTTTAAAATTTCACAGAGGTTATTAATCAGCTTCTGGTTTCTTTCAGACCGCATGCTGTAATTTGTCATCGCTCACAAGCAAACATATACACAAGCACTTGTATACACACACACATTGAGGTGTGCAGATATGCTGCAGTGTATAGAAGGTCTTTCAGTGACAGAGAGCCGCAGCCTGAGTGTACGTGCACTGATAAACGTGAGCTCACACTCGTCACTTACTAAAGAATAGGGCTCTTCTGACCTGCCCTTTAAAACAGGCTGGAGTTTGAGGAATTGTATGTTACAAGTTATCAAAGACAGGAAAGTTCATTCATCAGAATAACATTTCGCAGCATGCTTTCACACGTGGAAATTCTAAAAAAAAAAAAAAAAAAAAAACAGATATAGTGTCAAAAGTTATAAAGGTTAGACTTAGGGGCGGGGTTTGAGCTTGAACAGCATTTGACAGACATATTATCCAGAGCAAGATTTTATAAAACTGAGTAAATGAGGGTTAAGGGCCTTGCTCAAGGGCCCAGCAGTGGCATGTTGGTGGATCTGGGATTTAAACTCACAACCTTCTGATCAGTAATCCAACACCTTAACCACTAACCACATCCCATATTGTACTCAGTCTTTTGCATATCATCACGCACCATTTGATCACCACAAGCTTTCTTTTAGTAAACCTTTTAAAAAAAACACACACACAAAGAGCTTTTTGAGTCGTGATGTGAAGAGACGGGGTCACTAAACCCCCGCTGAGCTAACAGCACCGCCAGTCCAGAGCAGACTGACCTCCCTGCTTCACTCACTCAGCTCCAATCAATCTGCTGAAATCAAACCCATCAGGTCACCTTTATGATTCGGAGAGAGATGAAACTGAAACCACTGCTATTAAATGCTTGCATGCGCTATATTTAGTGCAGCCATACATTAACACATCTGCAAAAAATGCAGAGTTTTCACACCACAGAATTTTTTGCTGAAGTGCCATTAGACCGAAGTCGATATCAATGTTAGAGTGCATGCCAAGTCATTAAAATAAAAAAAAGAAAGAAAATGAAAAAGAAAAAAAAAAAAAAAAAAAAAAACTCTCTGCTGTCACACAGCTTTGAATTCACTTAAATCAAGTCAAGGGCAAAAAATAAAAATACAAAAATAAATCCTCTGAGCCATGCATTATTAGTGTTACTAAATAATAATATATTCCAGGCCTGGCTGTGTTAAGCCTGTGCTGTTGTTCTCCTTTATATCATGAAATACGTAACACAGACACTACTGACTGCTTCCTTTTGCCATTTGTTCACAATATTATATTGCGGTTACAGTTTTCTTGCTTCAACGGGACGTTTTGTCAAGCAGACAGATTGCGAGGAGGTTAGAGAAATGCGTTTACGACAAAGAGTAAAGAGTGAAGCAAAAATGGCTTCAGTTAAAAGGCAGTAAGGACGACGGCCGTGAATGAGACCGCTGCGTCGCTCGGGGAAACGTGTGACGGAGAGGAAAGACGCCAATCACATTTTACTGCTTGTACAGGAAGAACAGTCTTATATATCTTTTGTGTTTCGGACACATTGATCTGTGAATACAATCCAAAGAATTACACACACGCTCACACACATACACATATATCTTGTTTACTAAAGAAAGTTAATGCAGCTCAGCACAAGACCATGGTATCCTGCCAATATTCATTTCAGATAGCGCATAAGCAATTTCATCCCACAAATCAAAACTGGGGGAAAAAAAAAACTCAGACATCTGAGTAATGATGATGACTATTCTATAACATCATAACTCTGGTATTGTCGTGCTGTCAGTTTTTCATAAGCCAGATTAAAATATAGTTGTGTTGATGGGAAGTAATTTATTAAAAAGTGCCATTAGGCTTATTTACAACCTGATCCTGGTTTCCTGCCAGTAATACCATTAACTGCAGTGTTGAAACTCATTATGTTATAAAATACACAATAGTAATTGTAATACAACAAAGGTGTGTTTTTTTTAAACTCAGTTGCTGAATGAGAATGAGAATGACCCGTAGTTGTTGGGCCTCTCGGGCTGCCGTAGGGCCTCAGTATGTGTTCCCACTGCAGAGCATATGGTCAAGGACAAGCCAAGTGTGATCTCACTGAGTTGTGGGTGTGTGAGTGAGTGAGGGTGTGTGATTGTGAGTGAGTGATTGTGAGTGTGTGTGTGTGTGTGTGTGTGTGTGTGTGTGTGTGTGAGAGAGTGAGTGTATGTGTGTGTGTGAGTGAGTGTGAATGAGGGTGTGTGTGTGTGTGTGTGTGTGTGTGAGAGAGAGTGAGTGTATGTGTGTGTGTGTGTGTGTGTGAGTGAGTGTGAATGAGGGTGTGTGTGTGTGTGAGTGTGTGTGAGAGAGTGAGTGTATGTGTGTGTGTGAGTGAGTGTGAATGAGGGTGTGTGTGTGTGTGTGTGTGTGTGTGTGTGAGAGAGTGAGTGTATGTGTGTGTGTGTGTGTGAGTGTGTGTGAGGGTGAGTGAGTGTGTGTGTATGTGTGAGGGTGAGTGTGTGAGTGTGTTTGTGAGTGTGATCGTGAGTAGGTGAGTGTATGTGTGTGAGTGAGTGTGAATGAGGGTGTGTGTGTGTGGGTGTGTGTGTGTGAGAGTGTGTGAGAGTGAGTGTGAGTGGGTGAGTGTGTGTGTGAGTGTATGAGAGTGAGTGTGAGTGTGTGTGAGTGTGAGTGTGTGTGAGAGTGAGTGTGAGCGTGAGTGGGTGAGTGTGTGTGTGTGAGTGTGTGAGAGTGAGTGTGAGCGCGAGTAGGTGAGTGTATGTGTGTGTGAGTGTGTGAGTGTGAGCGTGAGTGTGGGAGTGTGTTTGTGAGTGTGAGCGTGAGTGTATGTGTGTGTGTGTGTGAGTGAGTGTGAATGAGGGTGTGAGTGTGTTTGTGAGTGTGATTGTGAGTAGGTGAGTGTATGTGTGTGAGTGAGTGTGAATGAGGGTGTGTGTGTGTGTGTGTGAGAGTGTGTGAGAGTGAGTGTGAGTGGGTGAGTGTGTGTGTGTGAGTGTATGAGAGTGAGTGTATGAGAGTGAGTGTGAGTGTGTGTGAGTGTGTGTGAGTGAGTGTGAGCGTGAGTGGGTGAGTGTGTGTGTGAGTGTGTGAGAGTGAGTGTGAGCGCGAGTAGGTGAGTGTATGTGTGTGTGTGTGAGAGTGAGTGTGGGAGTGTGTTTGTGAGTGTGAGTGTGAGCGTGAGTGTAAGCGTGAGTAGGTGAGTGTATGTGTGTGTGTGGGAGTGTGTTTGTGAGTGTGAGTGTGAGCGTGAGTGTAAGGGTTAGAGTAAGAGTGTATGTGTGAGTGTGAGTGTGTGTGTGTGTGGGTGTGTGTGTGTGAGTGTGTGTGTGTCTGTACAGCACTGTGACTCGACTTAGCAGCAGTACTGGCCTAATAAACTGACCACATTTTCCTGACTCATACTGTGCAAAAACCCCTGGATAATCAACCCACTAAAGTTTCACGTTTATTCGAACGAGACGACGGACCTGTGCTGCAGAAAACGATTAACTGTCCTCTCACTACGTATCCCAGACACCAACCGAGCGTTGTTCTGACCCCTTAATCTCCACGATCTCTGTCGCTGAGCTCTGCCAAAATGTCATCATAGAGTAAACAGCCAGGACCATAACCCGAGTCTACAGATTAACAGTGTGTTTAATGTGATCTTTAAAAACTAATGCCAAATATTGGTGTAGAGATTAGCTGGAGTTATATTTGCTAAGAGATTATGTGGAATCAGATTATCTTATGTCACAGTCTTATCACAGTGGTTAATGATGTTCTTTTTTTTTTTTAACTCTATTTCAGTCTATTTTATTTAATAGAAGTGACGTACGTTATTCCGAAGCTTGATAACATGAGCTATGTTGTCGTGTTCACGTGTGAACTCAGGCATGTTCAATATTTGCTTTTGCCCACAACAGTGTGACAAAATCAACAAGCAAATAGTCCGAAGCGAAGAGTTTAAGCCCTGCACAAGGTGAGAGCTACAGCGAGAGGTACGGCACACGTACGGCTCTCCGCTCCGGCAGGTCCACGGGCTTGCCTGTTGTTCGACAGTTGGAGATACGGTGTGTTCGTTAGGGAAATCTCAGCTTAGCTCTTTCGCTAGCTCCGTGGCAGGTGTACCGCAAGCTGATCAGATGCTTGAGTAACATGCACACATGTCCCCGTGGGTATGAGAGCCAAGATGTAAAGCTCCCTCCTTGGGATTCAACCTCTTAAATGACACATTCAGTCATGCTGTAGGAGAACGAGTGAGGATAGACGTGTGAGAGTGAGTGTGTGAGCGTGGGTGAGATAGAGGCCCTTAGTGAGTTGAGCTGCAGCTGGAAGGCACCATTAGGAGGAACTGGGAGGCATTTGAATAAATCGAGTCATTAGGTAGCCGTTTGTGAGAGAGCCGTCACCACCTGACAATCCAGCAGTGCCAGCTTCCTCTCTCTCTTTCTCACACACTCACACACACACTTGCACGTGCCCTCCTGCGGTTCTGCAGGGCGTCACAAACCTGCTACCTAAAATACAGGCCTTCTGGTGAGCCAGACTCACACTGTCACTCCTATCAGTTTTACTGCCTTTCATTTTTACTTTTTTTATTTGCTGCATATGGCCAAGAAAATGTTCAGCATATGGGGACTATTGTTGCTGTGCACAGAACTCGACTGTTCATGACAGTGCATGATGTGTTTGTGTTAACCTTATGATGAAGACTACGTCTCTTTGCCTACACGACTGGAGCCGTATGTTTTTAAGAAAAGATGTGAGAACAGACTAAGTTACACAGAGTGGATAAACAGAGCAGGAATTAACATAGAAAAATCGCTGAATTTCACAACTAGCAACCAAATTATTGTGCATAATAATTACAGTGGTGTCCACTGATCACACAGCACATAAATGAAATATGTTATTTAATGAATTATGTATCAAAGCCAGAGAGCGTGAGAGAGAGAGAGAGAGAGAGAGAGAGAGGAAAGGAAAAATGGCTACTTCTGTAAGATGTGAACCACAGGTGGATATACATGATTCATAGAGTGATGAAAGCTAAACAAGCTGCATATGAACAAATCTATATGATGATTTAACATTTTAACACACGGCATGTGCTTTAAACAGGAAACAGGTCGAGGTTCAATATGCAGAAAAGACTTTCATTCTGTAATTATTTCCTTTAGATTCTACTTTCTTCTAGATTCTGCCCTGCACATATACATCATTGTCTCTCTCTCTCTCTCTCTCTCTCTCTCTCTCTCTCTCTCTCTCTTTCTCCATTCTGGATGGAATGATTTTATTGCTATTTTCATTCATTCACTCATCTTCTACCACTTATCCGAACTACCTCGGGTCACAGGGAGCCTGTCATCGGGCATCTCAGGCGTCATCGGGCATCAAGGCAGGATACACCCTGGACGGAGTGCCAACCCATCACAGGGCACACACACACACACACACACTCTCATTCACTCACACAATCACACACTACGGACAATATTCCAGAGATGCCAATCAACCTACCATGCATGTCTTTGGACCGGGGGAGGAAACCAGAGTACCCGGAGGAAACCCCCGAGGCACGGGGAGAACATGCAAACTCCACACACACAAGGCGGAGGCGGGAATCGAACCCCCAACCCTGGAGGTGTGAGGCGAACGTGCTAACCACTAAGACACCGTGACCCCCTTATTGCTATTTTATTGTTTTCTAATCTAAGCCCTAAATTGTTGTAAGTCAAAGTAATTCTGCAGTTTGTTACTTGTTGGTGTTTTTTGGATCGTTTTTGTTGGTTACACACTACACTGAACATAGTGTATGCCTGAGGTCTCAACTACACAAACACACGCAGTGTTTAAGGGGCGAAACCCCCTCACACACATCATTAAGTAATATAATAAAGCAGGAGAGAGAGGGCGGGAGAGAGGGAGAGACGACTGAGAGATTGTTCCATTGTATATAAAAGAATAGTTAAATATTATGCCATGGATCCATAAATGAATTTCATATGAACTCCCGTGCACAGCTGCATAAACCAGTGAACTTTCCTTTAAACCTCGTATTTAATTACAGGGCATAAAATCACAAGAGCTCAAGATCTAAAGCGAGAGAGAGAGAGAGAGAGATCAAGCAGGGGAAGATCACCTCTGTCCTGCAGGAGATCAGGAGTACATCTGCTCTAAACATCTGGCATTCTACAATAGATTTATACTTG